>NW_010537046.1:0-43505 GCF_000687285.1 Phaethon lepturus | reverse complement strand
TCCTTTCCAACCTAGTGATTCTGTGTTCTGTTTTGCTAGCCATTACTCTCTTCCTTGGTGTCCTGGCTGTCCGGTTCGTGCTGTGTCTTCAGCATGGTCCTGTACTGCTCTCCTACTAAGCACAATGATTTCTCAATAAAATGCAATCTCGAACTTCAGGGGTTTTACTTAGCGACTTTCCAGCCTGTACCTGCTTTATTTCTCACCAACCAATTGTACCGTGCGTGCAGTTTTACCCGTGAAGTGGTTCCTGGTCTTATAATACGCAGCTAACGTTCATTCTTAGGTGGGTTTTTGTCACAGTCTTGTTTTCGAGATACTGTATGCTCCCAGGATGCTGCTGCTTTGGAATAGGAATGCTTGCTACCTCTGAAAACAATTCCCTGACTTTTGGTTGTTTCCAGTTTGTTTTCTTTTGTCAATTTTTGTCCAAAGTCAAACAAAATGCAGAATTTCAGAAACACTTGAATGCAACCACTCCCTCTCCAGAACTATCCTCCAGAACTTCCTTTCCAGCTATTGCTTTTCGTTAAGTGTGTGGAAATAATACTACTCTTTCAGCACAATGCACCATTTCAGCACCATTCGAGGCGAAGACGCTTGCCGAATGACTGTTAGTGCGTAGCGGGGGTACCCGCCCCGAGGCAGGGCGGAACAGCTTTGTATTATTCATGTCGTCATTATTTGTGTGCTGTCCTGCTCCAGCTGCGTGAGCCCCTTGAGAGCAACCCAGAAGGGAGCAACCTAAGACAAATATGACCTGCGCAGGGGCCACAGCTAATCGGTTTGGAAGCAGCAATGATCAACGCTCTTAAGGGCCTGTCTGTTTGGAAGGGAGATTGAGGGGAATGACATTTTTCCTGTATGACATAACAGTCAAAACATTTTCATTTCCAGCTGAAGACTCTTTTTACCACTTCCTTTCTCCCCAGCTTCAAGCGGGGGGTTTAAATGTTAATGTTTTAGGGTGCTCCTTCAATTATAGGTTAACTAGTGAACGTATTTAAAATCCGATAACCCAATATATCTTTTTCTTCTTCTCCAACCCTGTTTTCGTCCTGGATGATGAGCTCTCTACACTATGGCCTTGTTAGCTGTGAAAGCAAGGAGGCACCCCGAGTTAGATTAAAAATGGTATTTTGGTGCCTGGGCTGTAGGTACAGACTTTCTAGGGCTTAAAGTCCGTGTGTGTACACACCCAACTGGCTCTGTGCTTGGTAAATTCCACTCTGTACCAACTGCATTTTAAATCCCTATCTAACTTGAAGTTCAATCAGCAATGTTTTCTGGGGACCTCTGGGATGAATTAATAAATTACTCTGGTCATAGCAGCGATTGTCCTGCAAAAGTAGCAAATAAACCCCGGCATGCACCTAACTGCAGGTAAGTGCATTGGTTTGCCTTGTTCTCGCTCATACTCCGTCCTTCCTTAACCTACGTATAGACCTTGTTTGTGTTTTGAACCTTTTGAAAGCAGGGAGTTGCTTCCTTTCCACATTTCACAGCCTGCGATAATAAAGTTTCTGCTGGTCTTACTCCGTGCTGGTTGTTTGCCGCCTCATCTAAGCGAGCTTGCGTCAGGGGCTCTGGCTGGGCAACGCATTCACAGTGAAAACTGAGCATCTGGAGGGTCGGATCCGAGCACGATGGGCAAACATCTGAACAGCCAGTGCATGGAAGGGGAAATGAGTGCTAGTTACCGTGGGGTTTCTTCCAATTCTATTTAAATAACAAACGCTTATTGACGTTTGTGCCAATACATTACAAAATTGTTGCTATTTTTTTCTTGAGCAGTTGGTGAGGTTTTGTCCAAATGCAATTGCATTTTTACTGAAAGAAAACATGACAGCTTTAGCAGTTAACTTTCTCCATGTTAATTGACTTCCGATTAACCTGCTGGAAATGTCTTTAATGTCAGTGCCATGTTTAAATACAACTTGTTGCTTTAATCGATTGTGTAACCACAGTCTTCATAATCTGCTTTAGCTTTGTGCTCATCACCCTGGGACCTGAATTTTCACCCAGAATTATTAAATCTAAAAAGTTCTCCCTTTACTGGTAATTAACATTTAACCAATTCATTTTAAATATGTAGACTGAGATATGATTAAAATGTTATTAACTCTTGATTTTGTAATGAAAAATACGGCTAATCTGAAGCTGTGTTTTTCTGAGGGAAGGCGCTGCCACCAGGAAACGGGTCCCCTCACAGCTCTGCGTTCGGGTTGTCCCCCGTGCATGGGGACGTTTCACAGCTCTCGCGGGTGCCACCGTCTCACAGAGCAGTTGTGTTGGCAGGAGATCACGCACACATGCGTGGGACCCCAAGGCTTACGGCTATCAAAATGTGTGTGGCTGTGGATCTCGTCCCCTCTGACAAATGGTGGTGGGGGTCTGCTGCTGTCCTTCAGGAAAGCAGCTTATTCAAGCAAGAGAAAAGCCAGGTGATTTGTCCCCAGAATTCATCTAGGCATCTTAATCTTTAGGGGCAAAAGCAATTTTTGTTGACAGACCTTTGAAATGCATCTCAGGGAGAAGGCTTTTGGGGTGTGAATGGTATTCGCTTGTTTGTACTAGCTGGTGTATAGTTGGAGTAGGATTAAATACCATGGTGACCGACTCTTTATATATGTAGATTTCTCTTTATAAAACGTTAGTGGCAGAAGAATTATAATTATCCAGGAGACGATATTTAAAAGTATGAAGATGCCTAACTACAGTGGTCTAGTGTGCCAAGTTAAATAGTGTGGCCAGCAGGAGCAGGGCAGGGATCGTGCCCCTGGACTCGGCACTGGTGAGGCCGCACCTTGAATCCTGTGTTCAGTTTTGGGCCCCTCACAACAAGAAGCACGTTGAGGTGCTGGAGCGTGTCCAGAGAAGGGCAACGAAGCTGGGGAGGGGTCTGGAGCACAAGTCTGATGGGGAGCGGCTGAGGGAACTGGGGGTGTTCAGTCTGGAGAAGAGGAGGCTGAGGGGAGCCCTCATCGCTCTCTACAACTACCTGAAAGGGGGTTGTGGCGACGAGGGTGTTGGTCTCTTCTCCCAAGTAACTAGTGATAGGACGAGAGGAAACGGCCTCAAGTTGCGCCAGGGGAGGTTTAGATTGGAGATTAGGAAAAATGTCTTCACCGAGAGGGTGGTCAAGCATTGGCACAGGCTGCCCGGGGAGGTGGTGGAGTCACCATCTCTGGAAGTGTTCAAAAAATGTGTGGATGTGGCGCTTCAGGACATGGTTTAGGGGACATGGTGGCGTTGGGTTAATGGTTGGACTTGATTTATCTCGAAGGTCTTTGGACCTTCCAACCTGAAGGTTGGAACCTTAGTGATTCTGTGATTCTGTGAAATTGTAGCTTGTGTAGATCTTCAGAGGCCTAAGCACACAGCCTTCGGTGACCTGTGGCTGATTGCTTCATCCCTGACTTAAGTCTTGTCCCCATGTCACACATAAGGGTAAGTCTGCCTTCTTTAAAGGGCATGTCATCTTTCACAAGCAGGTATGAAGAATACATATATGGGTGGCTGTAGGTACGTGAGACCCGGAAGATGACATTGTCAAGAGATGTGGATGTCAAACTTCCAATGGCAGTTTCAGTCTGCGAATCTCTGGAGGAGGCCTTCGTCCTGCGGCTCACAGATAACTGTCTGTTTGCATGTTTTACTGCTTTTTTTAATTGTGGTAAATATTTGCGTAGCTTATAGTGCGGTATTGAAGCTTTCACCTTGGCTCTTTATGTTCAAATTTTGGAGAGTAGGCTTGGAATCACTCTAGCTATATTATCTGAATCTCAGATGACAAAAAATGGGCAAAAATATCTGTTTGTCTTTTTAAACTGAGGTTTATAGCCAGATTTGCCCCTACGTGTGTGTATATATATAAAAATGTGTGTGTGTGTGTATGTGTGCATATATATATATAAAAAGCTCCAGATGTAAGCAAACTTGTTCACAGGCAATGGTGAAAAATCCCAGACCATTTTACGTAAAGGGAAAACTTTAACCAAAATGCCCCAAACTCGGTCTCCTTTACCACCGAGGGACCCGTTGTGGCAGACGGCCGTGTGACACAGGGTGGTGAGGATGGGTAAGAACAAGGCGGTCAGGCAGAAGACCACTGCTGGGGTGTCTCAGTCCTGGAGAGAGCCTCCAGTAAAGGTGTCTGGAAGTGGTTTGGCGAGGCAGGTTTCATTACCAAGCCCCTACACACACCGAGCAAAGAGCTCCCTCGGGCGGAGGTGACACCATCCCCGCCTCCCTGGTCTGTTCTCACCAGTTCACTCACTCCTAAGAGCTGAAGCAACTTTTTCTTTCCAGAGGTGACCTTGGAAACGCACCTTCTGGAATGTGCTCCTGAAATTTCCATCATTCTTCACGGAAGTAGTAAAACAAAGCAGCGTTCCAGCTGTTCCTGTATTTCTGCAGATTACAGATATTATTCTATTATGCTTATTTGAACATTGACTTAATTTTTAATTAGGCTCCTGTGCCTAATTGCTTGGGAAATACACCTCCCAGTAAAAAATGTTGCTCCTTGCTACTTATGAGAAGCTAAATACCTCATCACAAAAACATTGCATTCTATAAATGTCTATGTTATAGCTCATTAGGCTGATATTTTTAAGTCATTTTAAATAACGTGGTTTTCTCTTTAAAGCTGAACAGAATAAAGTATTTGCTTTAAAAGGGAAAATTAAATAATGGAAAATAATCATTTATTACTCTTGCTTTGACAGGTTAGTCATCAATTTGACGTTGTTCAGCTAGTACTGCGACGGCGTTAAAAGTTCCCTTCCCCTCCCAAAACAATAAATGAGTTTTGATTTCTCTTCATTAAATGCATCATTAATTCCTCCTCCTAGTTTCTGTTTGTTTTCCCTTCCATATTCTCTTGTTCCTGTAAATTTAGTTCAGGCAGCGCATCCATCACATTCTTGTAATTAGCACTTGGAAATATGAAGTCTTCCAGGCATTATCCCTCCTATGCGAGTGCTGAGAGATGGACAGGTCTATTTGCCTCAGAACTTTGCACTGATTCTCTTAATAATTTGGAACTTGAATTTGGACTGAGCAGAAGGCTGTGGGTGCTTTTTTGAAGTTCTAGGCACAAGCCAAGGCTCTCCCACTTTTATAATTTGAAGTTTTCATTTTGATTGTCTCTTCAGCAATGGAAATAAACGCAGCATTACAAGTTTTAGGAGAGCTATTGCTTTGTTGTGATTGTTTCCATTAAGTGGGGTCCAGGACTGAACCGTGCTTAGCTCTTTAGTATTTCTAACTAAAAGAGGGCAGATTTAGACTAGATGTAAGAAAGAAATGTTTCCCAGGGAGGGTGGTGAGGCACTGGCCCAGGTTGCCCAGAGAGGTGGTCAATGCCCCATCCCTGGGAACATCCCAGGTCAGGCTGGACGGGGCTCTGAGCACCCTGCTCTGGTTGGGGATGTCCCTGGGCACTGCAGGGGGTTGGGCTAGATGACCTTTAACAGTCCCTTCCAACCCAAACTATTCTATGATTTCAGCTTTTAAAGAAATTATGTGCCTGTCGGTCTGCTGCGTGCTGAATGGCCAACGGTGCCCGCGTTGGAGGATGCAGGGATTTCTCCCTGTGGCTTTGCAACTTTAGAGAATTTCTATTCAAAGTATAATACTGTACCCCGATTCATGTTGACAAGGGCGTGCCCAGCCGTAAATATGTGGCTGTGGAAATAACCACATGTTGAGTGCCGGTTGAACTGTGTCCTCTATCTGTAAGGATGTTGCCACTACTGACCTTTGACTGATTTTTTTTTATTGTAAAGAAACCAAACCAAAACAGCGTACTTGGCTTTCTCTGGCCTTTTTTTGAATCCCCTTGGCCTGTCTCGTGGTTGGAAGGAATCACAGTTTCTTTTGGCCTAAAAGTATGTTCTGATTGAACTGGACGTTTTAATAAGGCATCGTATTTATACATCGTATTTGGGAAATCCAAGGTGGTACTTTACCGAGGAGGAGATGAAAAGGCTGATGAGGGCCAGATGGGGCAGATCCTGCCCAGGCAAAATTGATGGTGCTTTAAATGGGAGCTTGCCTGATGCAAGACTCTGTAAGCTTGCACGGGCTTTCACTACTCTTTCACCTATTTTGATTTTCCTCCCAGCTCTGAAGATAGCTTTCTGTCTCAGGGTGTGAGCACTAAATAACCTCACCGATGTAATTGCTGCTAAAGGTGAATAAATCAATGGCAGTGTATTGAGGGCTATTGAGGCCATTGCGCTGCCTCCATTTATTCCTAGGAGCTCGGGTGAATTTGGGTTCCTGATTTAAGAAGCTGCATCTTCTGACTACATCTGGGTATTGCTGGACAAATAACAAATAACTGCTCTTCACCAAGCCACAGTTTGTCTGTCCAGCTGGGGTAATGACGCTTATCTCCTTTGTAGAATTCTCTGAGATGTACATTTGCGAAGTTTTATATAATAAGTAGGTTTGATAAATAATATCGCTATTTCATACACGGGACTGAGATTCCATCCAACTGCATCACGCAAGGTCAAACAGCGTGTTTGGTAGTCGCAGGAGTCCTTAGCTGTCACCTTAGCCGTGGGGATTTTTCTTTATGTACTCTCCACACCACTGTCTCTTCTGACTGTGGAGCAAGCCTTTTCTTTTGCTTCCCTCTCAGACTGCTTTAATGGTTGCCCTCATTCTCTTTAATGATTTTAAATCACTGTTTTTGATGTCCAGTTTATTTTCCCAAAATGTAGCACCCCGACTGCATCAGATTCACTCCTTAATCCCCTTAGCCTCTCTGATCACTCAAGACTCGAGTTAGATAAACTATCTATCTCAGGTAGCCTTTGACGTCTTTCAAGAAGCAGCTGAATGCCATAAAAGATCTATCATGCTTTCCCTGGTGTCAAAAAGGTTTTGCTATTAAAGATTAGGGAGGCTGGAGGTCACTCCAAATCACAATATTGTTCACTTTATAAGCCCATTTTATCCTGTCATCTGGTATTATGCTTTCAAGTTGTTTCTGAGGAGTTCGTGGCATATATCAATTTCTTACCCTTCAGTCCCTATAAACACTAGGGTTTAAGCGCTGATTGATTCATTAAGTGTCTCCAAAGTCAAAAGATTTCTCTTTTTCACTGTATTTTATTGTCTCTATTTCCCTGTGCCTGACTCTGAAACCTCCAGCACAATGGTGAGTTCTTCTGTTCACTTTAAGGATCTGTGTAAATACAGGATATTTTTACATACATGAGAAGAGGCACCTGCACATGCTTTTATCCATGCATCAACCAAAATTGCAGTGTGCCTTATGGGAATTCTAGTGGATTTTTGCTTTGCTTTTATAGTATAATTTTTTTCCAGTTCACATTTTCACCCTTGTTCTTTTATTCAGCCCTAGTTTCATTGTTTCGCTTTGCGTTTTTAACCCAGTTAAAATATAGGATATGCCTATATTTTGGAGGTAATTAATATGGAGGTAATTAATGTGCCAGAAATGAGAATACACAGGTCTGTCTCTATGCTAGTAAGAGTCAACAAAGTTGCTCAATGCTCTGAAAATTGACTTTATTGCATAGCTCCTGCCTCGGCCTATCCAGCATCTGACCCTTTCTATATTGACTCAGAGAGACCACACCAGGCTTGTGGACGGCATAAACACCAACATACAGAATAGGTTGAATTTACATGGGGCGTGAGCCTTTCGCATGGATTTGAATTCAGTCTTTGAGATTTTTTCTTCCAGATGGTTGATGCCCTCTGAGTGGGCATTAAGATGTTACGAGACGTGAAAGTGGTGCTGCAGCCTGCGACAGGCAAACAGGTCATCTGCTGTCCTGCAAGAGAAAAAGCCTTGGCTGAAGGTTTTCTCTGCTCTTCTTGATACTGCCTTCAACAACTGCTTAAAACAGCATTTTTATTACCTGTAGGACGCTTGCTTACCTTGATGTCCTTTTTCTTGACATACTCTGGCACTTACACACACACTTGTCTCCTCTCCTGCTAGCAGCTATTACAATTTTCAAGCTTTGCTGTGGAAATGCTGGTTCCTTTTGTTGAAAAGGCTCTCGGAAAACTTCACTGTCAGACTTAACATATTAGCTCACTATAACAGAGACCATAGGAGTTGGTTTTGCATTAAACATTATTAAATATTAAAATGTTTATACTACAATATTAGCCTACATTTATACATAACCCTGGAGTATTCCTTAACTATCAACTGTTTTTTCTTAGCAGGCTTCCAGCCTGGGCTAATCGGTTTTCTTATGGCTTTTTCCATAAGAAAGAAGCACAGATGCTCCTAGACCGTTTCAGTGCTCTGTCAAACGGGTTCCTCCAAGCAACACTGCAGATGCTTTCAGCAATTTTGGGCTCAAACAAAGCCGCACCCTCCTACGGGCGGTAGCCGCATCTCAGCCGAGCAGTGAGGATCAGTACAGATGCTGCCGGCCCCTGCCCAGCACGGCGGCCAGATGTGCTGGGCTTTTAGAAACAAATGTGTGAGTGGGCATCTAATCCTGTCTGGGTATCTCATCCTGTCCGGGGTCCACCGTGGGGTAAGTTTTGGCGAACAGAGCTAGATAGGAATTGGCTGGTTTCGTGTCAGTCCTTAGATCTGTATGTGTTCACGCGGTAAACCTCCAGTCCTGTTTTGGAGTGAACGGTGTGGCGGTGCTGGTTTTTGAGAGACACAGATCCAGGCACAAGGCTTGATCAAGCATGTTGTGATTACATCCCTAAGCCTGTGGCAAATATAACCTGGAAAGGACCTAAAATGAAGCTTGAGCTTGCGCAGTATCCATGGCTCTTCTACAGGGAGCTCTCGAAGTGAATCTCACAACTTATTTTCTGCAAGCAGAGTTATAAACATCAACTGATCATCTAAGGTACTAGAGAGTTTTCTCCATGGTGCTCTGCACGAAGAATCTTGTCATGCCCAAACTCATTTGGGGCAGAATCACCCAAATTAGCATAAAGAGCTAACAAGTTAATCTGACTCTGCCTGGAGAAGATTAGGAGTGATCTCATCAATGGTTCTGCTGGTGGAAGAGTGGTGGTGGTGATAGCCTTTAAATAAAGGGTGTGGAGAGGAAGCTCAACCTATTGGCAGCTTGGCCTGGTGAGATCCAAAGGTTATCCTGTGACTCCAGTAGAAAGGTAGGGGGTTTAATCATGACAAAATACTCTTTAGGCAGTTTATGTTTGGTCTAATCTAACTTTCCAGTAGTGTTGCCCTTGATCATTCTCTCTGAACTTTTCTTTCCGAGTTTAGGATTACATTGATGACAGCTGTGGGCAGCACGCTACCAAATATCTGAACTTCCTTCTCACGTTTATCTACCTTTGATCAGTTTGAGAAGATTCATTTGTTTGGTTAGAAAATGAAATAATTTGTTTGATAAAATTCAAGTTTTACATGTACTTACTCCCTAGGCGGCATGGTCCTTTCCCTTGCATTAAATAAGGTAAAACACAATATTCTATCACTATCATGTTCCTAAATGAGCATGTAGCAAAGTGTCTGTTCTTGGGGGATGTTTCTTGCACTGGGTAAATATTTAAGAATCATGATAAAAATCCATTTTGTTTAATTAGTGCTTAAATTATGCTGGGAATTATCCAAAGCACAGTGCACTGGTTTCCACAGTGAGTAATTGCAAGTCTGTGTGGGTATGAAAAGTCTGATATAATAACAGAGTAACACATAGCCCAAAGGTCTGCAAGATTCAAAGTACAGTTTATTTAGAGCACAGGTGCTAGGTAAGGACAGCCCCTGACTCTCTCAAATGAAAAGCCCAAATTAATGTGTTGGGAACGTAACTCACAGAGGACTTTTTTCCTGAGTTCCCTTGCCTGCTTTGCTGCAGTGGATATTTGCTATGGAAGACTTGACAAATCTGTGTAGCCACACAAAATAGATGATCTAACCTAGCGTTCATGGCAGGAAAATAAAAATCAGGGCCGTTGTAAGGTCGAAAGCAAGCCTTTCTGTTCTTGCGCTCGTCATTGCTCAGTAACATTTTAGCAAATGTTAGAAAATAAATTTAGATTTTGATCCCAGTTTAATACAATTTAAGTGTAATGTATCCATCCTCTTGATCTTTCCTTATTTGTATGTAAGGAAAAGCAATGGGAAAGAGAACAGAAGCTCTGACTTCTAAAGAGCATTATTTTTCAAATTTTCCATTGAGAAAACATTTCTACCAAAAGAAGATTTTAAGGGGGGGTATGGTTCAGGTTTCCCCCCACCGTAATCAGCACCAGAGAGCTGAAAAATGCAATACTTTCAAGTAATTTGTGTTTAAGGGTTCAAGAACGTTTTATATGGTGTAGGTTTTGGAGAAGCTAGGGTTAAGAACATGTTTATATAGGTTCACCAGATAGTGTTTACTAAACTAGTTTGCCACTAGAAAATAGCTCAGGAAACTCTAAGAAAAGCTATTCATTGTTTGGGAAGTGCGGTTTCAAAAAACTTCTTTAAAAATCAGTTGTTTTGCAGAGGTTCAAAACTCCAGGGAAGTTGTGAAACAAAAAAAGTTTTGAAATGTTGAAATCACCGTAAAAAAGAAATCCTGAATTTGGACCGTATCTTTGTAGCTTTAAAAGCACAAGGTTGTACCCTCTTCTTATCCCACTGCAAACAGACCGCAGAAAAGGAAGGCAACCTACTCGAATCAGCCTGTTGCGATGGGAAATAGTTTCTCCTCATGACAGTTTATCATCCCACAACGTGGGCGTTGCTCGGGGACTGGCTTTCTGAATCCCCCTGCTTGCAAACTGACTTGAGCACACCAGATAATTGGGTTTTGCCAAATGCATTTTTCAAGGCACAGGCTGCAAAACTTTTTTGGCTGGGGCATCGGTTTAACAGAAATCCCTATGCAGAGAGTCGCAGAATTCCCCGTGAAGCAGAGGAGTTGTGCTCTGGTTTGGACTTTGAAGACTAGTTTTAGGCTGGTGAAGGGATGAGGCTTTTTATTTCGTTTTGGCACTAGATGGGGCTAAGGGACTAAGCAAGAATTGAAAAAGCAATGGCTGAGCCCTGGAATGTGAAAACCCGCAGCAATACCCCAGGAAAACACGAGGGAAGAGCCTGCGGAGGCAATCGATGCTATTGAAGTCACTTCGCTCACTCGGCTTTGTGATATAAAAGAAGAGAAAACAGAATCTGACTCTTAAGGTATTGCTTTGGCAGCACTTCTGAAAGGCCAGTGACACGTTTTAAGACGGGGCGAGGTGTGAACCTTTAACAGGCTGCATTAGGCTGTAGCACTCATGCATAACTCGCTTTCAAGCAACGCTCTTAACCGAGCCCTTCCCTGCGTGTTACAAAGGTCCCTTTCAGGGAGCAGCATCCGATGCTCCTCAGCCTCCAAACCTGCAGTCTACAGAAATGGGACCAAGAGACAACAGTGCTTGGTGGAAGAAGCCAGTTTTTATGGGAGGGGAAACAGATTGCTGTGATTTCATTTTTTTAGTCAGTCACTTTTATTTTTTTAATGTTTTTGCTTATAGATGTAAGAGAAAATTGGCTCCTAATATGTACAAGAAACCTTCTCCTATTTAGAATGTTATCCATTGGATTTTCACCTAATGTCCTACCCAGGTAGAACAAAACAGGGAAATGGCATTCTTTATTCTGAAACACAATATCCCTGACTGTCACAGTTGATCTTACCTATCCTTATCAATCCTATTGTAAAGATCTGCTGTCTTACCAGCTTTTGTCCATATTAGTGTGAGAGTTAGGACCTGTTTGTGCAAGCAAAGAGCTCAGTAAAACCGAGCAACCAGCTGTTTTCTCATTTGCTCTGAGTGTGGAAACACTTAATGAAACTGCTTAAGGGTTAATGATTTGTATAACACAAAGGGGGTTTTCCTGCTGTCAGTCCTGGGCCAGTCTCAAATTGCTTGAGGATGTAAACATGAGAAAACACACCCAAACAATTTAATTTGAAATGCACAATGTACCTAGTGAGAGTTTATCTGCTCTTGTTGTATCATTTCTTGTATTTTGAATCTTCTAGCAGCAAAAGTTCCTGTTTGGTGCTCACTTTTTTATTTCACAAATGCTGAAGTGTCAAATCATAGCGCAGGGGTGAGGGAATAGCTTTTTGGAGAGAAGCACCAAAGAAACCCAGAAATCCTTTTAAGCCTGCAATTTCATCTTTTGGAAGCAGGTTGGAACAAGCTCCAAGAGAGAAGACAGCACTCTGGGACACGGGCAACAAGCAGAGCTGTAGACAGCGAGGAAAGACTTCCTCTACAAAGGCAACTTTGCGGCAAGAGAGGCTTTTTAGTATGCTATTATCCTTTCATTCAGCTGGTGCTGAGCCAGCTTCAGCTTGTATGTTCTTGACTTGGCAACTGATCTAGGAGTCATTTTTGGCATGTGTGTGGGTTTTTTGCCTGCCTTCTTTTGTCTATCTTGAGTCTAAGTGGTATTGAGATGTTTGTGTGGATCAGGAACTGCCTTTCTCTTGTCTCTGAAGGACTTGAAAGACTTGGGTTACTTGTGTCCTTGTCTCTCAAGGACTTGAAACCTTTATAAATGGACAGCAAACATTGATTCTTTGCATCCAGGAAAAAAAAAAGAGGAAAATCAGGATGTGGTTGCGAAAGCTGGCATCCTTACTGCATCCTGAAACTCCCTGCTTCTTTGCAAATGAAGCACATGCTACCAAGGTGTCAAACCATCCCCTCTGGCTGTGCAAAAGAGACCTGTCAGATTTATAGCATAAATAACATTTTTGTTATCATTAGGGTAGCAATCATGGTACATGCAACTTTGAGGGAGGTGGTTAATCACCAATTAGCGGGCATTCCTTTTTAAAAGGCGAGGAGGGAAGGAGAAGGAACATGCTGTTTGAATCGCACGCTGGCTTTGGCATTAGACAGGCAGGAGTAATATATTAAAGAGAGCGGTAGGAAGTCTGATGCCACCTACCTTCCTCCCATGCCAGTTTTAATTATAGCTCTGGCTTGGCTGAGACATGTCATTGGGCCTTGTGTTAAGACAGCTTCTTTATAACTAGAATTGGCTTCCAAGGAGGAAGTACACGTAGCAAGATGTTGAAACTCAAATGCATTTTAGAGAAGTAGTTCTGGGTAGAGTTTCAGAATTAAGCTAGACTCCATAGCGGGCCAAAGAAATTAAGCCAACCAGCAATCTCATTTTATATATGTCCCTAGTTTTTCCTGGCTTTTGAGGAAAGCTGAGAGGCAGCTCAATTCACGCAATGAACTTGTGACTGCGAGGGCTTTATAGCTCTTGCCAAGAGATGGGCTGTAGTGGCTTTCCTTGCACTGGGAAAATTCATGTTTTGGAGACAGTGTATTACTTGCTACTCATCTAAAGGAAATTTTCAGCTGGAGGCCTTTGGCATTGGTGGAAAGTTGTAATTTCAGCAAGCACGGGATGAGACTTTGCAATGCTCCACTTGGATTTTGTTGTACAAAGGCTTTCTTGGTCTTAAGGCGTTCACGTGGAAGAAATATGTAAGAATAGATATTTCTATCTTTTTTTAGACGTGAAACTCACCTTAGCCCTTTGGTTCTCTCATGACAAGTCACTGATTGAGCCCACTGGGTGACAAGAGATGATGTGGCTAGTGACAGAGTTGCAAATAGAGTCTGGGGGTCCCTGTTATCTTATTCTCCTTCTTTCCTAAGCCTTACTGTAATAAAGCATAAGCACACAGCTGGAATGGAAGTGGAAAACTGCAGCTGCAATTAAACCTCCCTTCCCACAGTCTTTGCAGGCTGTATTTTTACTGTCCCAGGAAGACATCTTTTAGTCTGGTGAGGCCAAAAGAGTGGAGTTGTGCTTTTCTTTAGCCTTTAGACCATATGTGCAAATGCCTTTAATACTTTGTGCAAGTGAGGTTCTGCAACAGCAGCGAGGATGCTGTCAAAATAATAGGTGAGCTTATTTTAGAGACATCGGTTTTTTGCTTGAAACATCAGCTTGAGGCGTTTGAAATCATCTGTGTTCAAACTTCTAAAACTTTCTCTCTATTTGGGCTAAATTCTCTGTCATCCTAAATCCCTTTTCATGTGCTTTTGTAAAATAAAGGAGCTTCAATACGGGCAGAAAGCTCACACTGTATGCTGGCACAGCTCCCAGCATAAGATGTTTTAGAAGCAATGTCAGAGAATGCTTTGCAGTACTTATTTCTGGGGATCACGTAAGGAAATGGGAAGCAGAGTGTAAAACAGAGCAGCCTAGAGGGTTAGGTCATAGCCTGGATCAGCTCTTGGAATGGGATGTGAGGAGACCAGAAATTATTGTAAAGCCTGCGGAGAAGTCTCGTAGCTCTTTCAACCTTCTTTTCCACACTGGATAGTTTTCGTTCTCTGTCCTTTTTTTTTTTACTTTCTGTGCTACGTCTGAAATAAACATTTTTCTATTAACTTTTGATGGGAAAAATAGAGCCTGAATGGCTGCTGAAATGTTGTTTTGAGGCTGTATGTCTGATCTGTCTTTTGAAACTTCTGAGTACCCCCAGGTCTGGAAGGCAGACCTTTGATGTTGCTTTACCCTTACTGAAACTTTGAATCTTTCTGCCTGTCTCCTACCTGAAGTCTGTCTTGGTTTGGTCTTCAACTTGGGATGGTTGAAGCCGTGTTAAAGCACAGAGGGCTTTGGCTCTGCCTTGAGTCTGAGAGAGCCCATAGATGAAAGACCTGCCTACACAAAGCCTAAATCTGCACTAGGATAGAAACACCATCAGTTGACTGGCTCTACCCATGTGACCCTCAACCCAAAAGTAGTTGAATGTGGTACTTTGAGTGTTTGTTTTGATAGTCCCCTATTAAGGACGTGTTGTTCTGTAATTTGTTTTACAAGTAAACTCTCTTTAGACACCAAGCGGTTTGCTCAAGGTGACACAAATGCCGTGGCAAAGAGGGGAACTAAATACTGCCAGTGACGGACTTGCAATTAATGGCACATCTTTTTCTACATTTTTCTTAATGGCTACCTGGGTGCCATTAAGATCGCTGGATGCCAGTGTCAGAGGGTATGGAAGTGGATGTAAATGTGACTGTCAAAGCAGAGTATATATTTGTGTATCTTTAATGCAAGACTAGTTTTAAAAGACAGAGCCTTTGTAAAAGAAACGAGTCTTGACATCTAAGTCTTGCTGGGTAAGTAACCTAAATAACATGTTACATTATTTAGGTTGTATGCAATAAAAAATATTCTTGCTCATAATGGAAAGATTTCTTCATATATTCTTGTTTCTGCTGTAAAGTTGCTGGATCTGTAATATACTGCATAATTAAACATTGCAGAGGTATTACTTCAGAGAGAAAGCATGTAATGAAGGGGGTATAGTAAATTTTGGTGATTACAGATACAATTGTTTTGCCCAAGTATAGGATGGTCTGCTTTGCTGATGGAAAAAAAACCCCAAACCCGAAAGAACACAATTTTGATTAAGCTCTGCATTGCACTTCTAGCAATGGATTAGGTTACTAAGCTATATTTTTCCATTAATAAAACAAATGTTAATGCATTGTTTGATGCTAATAATGAAACCATTGCAAGTAGCGCAGCTACTTCCATTAACATTTGTCACCTCATTCACTACATTTTGTCAAGGCTGGGGATGCATTCAGTACTTTCTTTTATTTATAAAGGCGAAGTGGGGAGGCACAGCACCGCAGGAACTGTGCTGCCTGCTTAGTCTGCTTCGTGTTTGCTGTGTTCTCGTGGACAAAACTGAACCAAGGGCTACAGAGAGCTGAACTTTAAACACAACCCACTGAACCATCTCCTACACCACATCCCTGGCTTCATTGAATTGTATTAATTCATAGTAGAGTGAGTCAAGGAAAAAAACCTGCTAACCTCTTCCTGTTCCTAGAATCTATTAGCAGGCTGTAAAATGCTCCACCAGCTATCATGTTGCTGCACAGGTAAAGGTCAGCTTGTCCCGCGATTTTTGCACTGCAGCTTGTATTCGGCACAGCAATAAACCTTGCTTTTGAATTTACCTGGTCCAGCAAGTCCAATGGTTAGATCTGGCTGTCTTGCACGCACCCTGAGGTAGGCACGTATGCGTTGATCAGGGGATGGGCATTTTTAATACCCTGTCCAGTTTAATAGCTTGTTTTCTACTATGTTGTCCAGGTACTTGGGAGAAAGTCCTCTGAGCTCAGGAGAAAGACTTCTGGTGTCTTTAGGGGCCCTCAAATCAGGTGTTGCTCGCCACAAGTAAAGGGCCTGAGTCTCTTTCCCATCTCTCTGCCAGAAGTAGTTGTGCATTCATCCTTTTATCCTTGGAAATATTGTCAGATAGCTGGGGAGAGAACAGGAGATAAAGCACCTGCATGCTGTTTATTCTTACTGTTGTAAAGCTTTGTGCAGATACTTAAACTGTAGAGGTTATAATGCAAACAACTATAGCTGCAGATAAAATCTGAAACGCCAGCTTAAGAGAATGGCTGGAGTCTCCCCCTCAGTGATTTTGGTAATGCTGCACATGAAATTTCCTTTACAACTGAGTTGCGGAGGGCACAAACGGCTTTCTGAAGCTGTTAGCGCTGGTGTTCAGTACGAGATGTTTTCAAGGTCTGCTGGAGCTTTTAGAACAGGGACACACTATACACAGGTGTCTGTCACAAATAGGATGTCAGCAGCTTCAATCAGAAATAAATGAAGTTGAAGTCAAAATATGTTCCTAGGTATCTGAGAGCTGCAGCCCACAGCTGGGCCCTCTTTATCCAGAGCAGCGATTTAATTTATTTCTAAGGACTGTAAGGGAAGCACAGTTGGTGAGTCAAAGGCGTAAATACCCATAACCAAGCAGGTTCAAAGAAATGCTGCTGTGCTATTAAGGAGAGGGTTTCTGAGTTCTCTAGCAGCATGACCGTATCAATTCTAAAATAAAACAATTTGCAAATGTGGCTCAAAAAGTAGACTGAGTTATTTACTGTGATGCTTCAGAATTATGTACAGACCTTAATTTGTCTTATCAAAGAATAATTTGTTGTGTCAAGATTTGGAAGAGGACTTGATTAAAAAAGCAGCTGAAGTACAAATGCCGGCATCTGAATAGTGCAGAGGTAGTATTTATTTAAAGAATGAGTGAGTTGGTAATGTGGCCTGTATTGAGAGTTGCGTCAATGACTCTTCCTTCAGCAGGCTTAGACACAAGTCGAGACTCGTTACCTCTTCCTGCCAAGATTATTTCTCTGCTTTATGGCAGTCTCCAGGCTCACGGTGTTAGACACTGGGCAAAACCAGTACGTTCAGCACCCTGAAGCTTTTCGTGAGAGCAGGGAAGAGCAGCAGCCTGGGATTTTGGGGTTCAGAGGGCTGCTCTACCCTCATGTGCTCTTGTGCAGGTCACTTGGTCTTGCTGTGCCTGGTTCCCCATCAGCACGGCGCAGGTAACCAGGCTGCCTTGCCTTGTGCGAGCTCCTACCAGCCAGGACACGGTATGGGAAAGTATAGCTTCAATTTCGCCAGCGTTAACGGTTTTTATAAGAAGCGTTTCAATTAAAATGACTGATCTTAAAGCTCTGCTTGAATAACAAATGCAACCTTCTCCAACTCAAATGGAAATAAACTATTTTGGTATGAATCGAATTTTCCATTAGGCTGCAAATGATGATTCCTAGAAGAAAAAATAAAACTCCATTCCTACTAGAGCTTTGATACCTTCAATATGTAGTCCTGCCCTTCTGGAGTTGCAGTGCATGCAGATGTAATGGTTACCCATTCCTACCTGCAGATGTTCTTTATGATCACCCATGGCTGCTATTCACGCAGAGTCACGGTAAAACACCGCTGTCATTTGGAATAATACTGTAGCAAGGGACTCCTAATCTGTTTCCTCCTGATAACACTGTTTTGTGTGTTGAGCCACATTAATGTTATATAGTATTAAGTGAAGCAAATACAGTGTATTTGAGTGTCTGCCCTATAATTATGTATGACACAGTTCAGCAGCTGGAAATAAACTGTTTCGACTAAAATATGAGTGTTTCTGCTAACAGTAACTGCAGTGCTTGGGCTTATAATTTCCCTCTTGAGCAGAATCTTTATTTTTTCCTGAAACGCTTAAGTGGTATTGTTTGGGTTTTATTAGTCTTTTTTTGATTTGCCTATATTCCTCAAAGCGTTCAACGTGTCCCCTGTTCAATTCATGTAATTTTGATTAAATTCATAGAATCATGGGGTCTTTGGGTGGGAAGGGACATTTAACAGCCATCAAGTCCAACCCCCCGCAGTGCCCAGGGACGTCCCCAACCAGAGTAGGGTGCTCAGAGCCCCATCCAACCCAACCTGGGACATTGACCACCTCTCTGGGCAACCTGGGCCAGTGCCTCACCACCCTCCCTGGGAAACATTTCTTTCCTAGATCTAGCCTAAATCTTCCATCTTTTAGTTTAAAATAGAATATTTCTCCTTTCTGTATCAATAGATCTGTATTGGTTCTTACAATACTGTCCCAAATACTGTGGGTTTTTTTAAAATCATCTCTTCCGTAAAAGAGAGGAACATAAGGACAATACAGCTGTTGAAACCAACTGTTGGAGCAGCGCACTGATGAATATAGCCTCCTGCTCAGGTCAGCCGTGCTCAGGTACAGAGCATAGAATTCTGTTCTACAGACAATTTTGTTCACATTGAATGAGACTTGAAAACTGATTAATTGTTGAAGAAGGTTTGTATTTTTAAAAATACTTTATAGGGGAGTGTCGTGCCTTCCTACAGGGCACACAGGTGGAGTTAACATTATGGACAAGGTGGCAGGGTTTGCCAAAGATCACATTAAGACCTTGAGCAGCACTTGCTATATTCAGGATTCACCACTGGATCAGGTGGTGGAGGTGACCATGGATTTCTCACCCCTACTGACATCTTGTGCTATAAACACGCCTTGCTTTTGCTTTAAATGTGAACAAAGGCGTAAGAATTTCATAGTAGAAAACACGTGAAAAGCACCTTTTCTGCAGGATCTGGGGTGAATGCTTGATTACTTGTGTTACTCTTGGAATGAGGCCAGTGAAATTGGATGCACCAACCGTGTGTGGGTGGTGGTGGCTTGCTGAGAGCTTCGAGTCCTGTCACGTTGGCCTGGGTCAGCTGGCTGTTGTGTCTTTTGGCACATCTGGGATGTCACAGGCAACATCATTGTCCTTGAATATTCACAGCAGACAAGTGCTGCCTGTGAATATTGTGGGCTGGACAGGTTGCTGTGCCACTTCTCCGTGTTGGTGGAGTGGTGGATGGGTTTGGGTTGCCCAGGGGAGGGAACGGATGGGGAAGGATGGATCACCAGCTCATGATTTATGTCAGCTTATTAGAGCAGCCTTTCTGCTACTGTAGCCAGAAAAGGGATGCCTTTTCTTACCGCTGGTGGGAAAACACCTTTTAAAATAAGCCATTCTTGGTCTGCACACTTATAGTTGTGGTTGGCTTGTTGGTCCTGAGCTCCCTGGAACTGCATTTCAGCCACTGCTTCCCATATGCTCGCTTGGCTTGTGCGACTGTTTTGTAAACCTTTTGGAAGGGCTCAATGGGCAGTCATCCAAGAGGAGCCATATCTTCCTTTGCAGATAATGTTGTCTCTCTTAACAGCAGAAAATAATCAAATATTTAAGGAGGGTTAGATAAAGACCTTACAAAGAACAATTAATTTGATGCACTGAAGGTTTGCAGATCTGTTTTCAGCCTTGGGCAGCCTTACTTGACAAGCCTAGATGATGTCACAGGATGTCTGTGTGATTTGCAAATTTTTCGTTCCTTGCTTGCTATATGTGCACTGGTATGGGAGACTCCTCCATCGCTATATGTCTAGGTGATCTTTTGAAGCGCACTGATGTAAACCAAGCTGACACCCAGCATTCACTTCCCACCTCTTCACCAGCTTGCTTTGTGGGGTGCAATATCAACATGTTCTCTGTCATGCTGTAATTGTTCCTCCATGCTTGATGCTTGCTGTGATTTCTCCAGCCTTTGGCACATCATGGCCTATATGTTTCTTCTACCTTGACAGCCAGTGTGTTTTTTCACTCCCTTTGTCTGGTGAGCACAGACAGTTTGATTTTGTTCTCCTGCTCAAACAGCTGTGTTGAGCAGCCTTGTGTGACAGGCGAGGAAATGATACAGCATCTGAGCTGAGCTTTAATCAGGCCCAAAAGATGTGCTGGTTTTTTGAAGACAAGTAGGACCTTTCTTTGTCCCTGGCTGTGTTACCTTCTGCTCTGCAGTGCACTCTTGGTTGTGGATCGGGAGCGAAACTGTGTTTCTGTTCCTTAAACATTGTCTTGGTTGTCATACTCCGTTCGTATGCAAGCATAGCGTAGCCGCCGTTTGAGCGTTGTCTCCATGGAAAAAGGTGTGTATCCTGATGTGATGCGGGTTGATATCTGAATGAATGCAGGGAGTGGGTGGCTAACACGTGAGAAAGTTGGAGCGTGTCTTTCACCTAAGAGAGCATGAAAGCCTGCGGTTGCCTTTACTGAGGTCCTTGTTTCAGAAAAGCTGTGGCTCTGCTGGTACCTATGTACTGCTGCAAACCCCGTACCAAAGGTGGCTGGAACTTGTCTTTCTACCCAGCTTTAGCTGGGTGCGCCTTCCCCCTCCTAGCTCACATGTTATCATAATGAACAAGGTGAGCCTCAAGAGGCACTGCGTAGAATCCAAGAAACTGCCAATGATTACACCTCCGCTGCAAAATCGCAAATACCGTTTAACAATCAAGAGCTGAAAAATAAAGTTAAATCTTTTTGAGAAATCTGATTTTTTTTTTTTAAACTCAGTATTCTAAACTGAATTTTTAGGACACTTAAAATCCTGTAGTCTTGTCTTTCTATTATTTTTACCTCTAGACGCATGAAACTAATTTGCCTGCGAATGCTCACTCACAATAGCTGTCACAAGGACTTCAATGTGATTGGAAAAGACAAGGTAGTTGTTAACAAGACCTGAAGGCTTAGAGATGCTCATGTGACAAGCAAGCTCATGAACACTGCAGGCAGCGGTTAGAAGTTGCTTCGTGCCGCTCAATAACTGTCCTTAGGTCTATTGAAGTCTCTCCGTCAGTTGTAATGCTTAAGGCATGTAACGGTCCTGAATCAGCATTTTAAATAGGCTCTGCTGGACCTAGAGCCTTTATTAATGAAAGACTTTCAAGCTTTATGTAGTGACGACAAAAACCCCCAGTCCTCGACTGTGGTACTTCCATGAAACTTTCATGCTTGCTCCCTGAGAACCTAGGGACGACAGTTTACTTGATCTCTGCTGCTGCTCATAAAATTGTCCAGGACAACTGAATTAAAAACACGCAGTGTGGTTTCATAGCATTCCTGGGACATTCTGGTCCTCTCTGCTGTGGCATTTAGTGCCTAAGCCAGGCTGATTTTCTGGAGCAAGTATTGTTGCAGGTTTAGTGGTCAAGTTTATGATTTTATAGTACAGGAAATAGGAGCTGATACGTGGTGTGGCCGTTCTGTGCAGGCCATTCCACAGGCTTTCAAGCCAAGAGTAGACGTTCAAGAGAAAATGTTTGCTTGCTTTGCTGCTGGAACACTGTTTTGTGGAGCACACGGGGATGAGTATCTGGTAGAGCTGACCACCAAAGCAGCCACGTCTCCTAACTTCCATTCCCTGCTTGTATGACTGGATCATCTTTTCTCTTCCCTCTATTATTCTTTTGTCGCCTAGCACTGTGGCAAAACCAGCTGGGTTGATATGCGGGGTGGACCTGTGAACCTAGCAAACAAGACTTTTGTGGCCCATTCTCTCATCAGTTATTTTTCCTCCAGGCTCGGAAGGTGTAGTTAAACCTGTTCCCATAATCATCAAAGTATTTGCCTTTTATTTTCTCTCTGCTTCTTCACTACAAGTTCCTCTACCCCGTCCAGGAGGACAAAGTCCTAATTTTGCATTGTTTTCATGCTTGCTAGGGAAAATTTCTCTCGTATGCTGCGTGTGCTCTACTTCTCTGTAAGAAACTAGATTTGGGCAGTTTCCATGCAGTGTGGTCCCTCTCTTAGAGGTCACTTTACCTGTTATTGCAGAAACCTCCAGCATCTAACTAGAACACAGTTGAATATAGTGATTTATTTCTTGTAGTTAGGACCTATTTATTATTATATATTTCTTGTAGTTAGGATCTATCTAATCTATAGATTAGTTGAAGTTATTTGCAGCTCGGCTGTTTCCATGTGGTTCCCTCCTATTTGTTCTGTAATAGTGTACAGGGAAGCAAGATACAGTGTCTTCCTTCTCCTTTAAATCTGTATTCCACTGCTGTCTCATCTGTTTAATACATTTCCTTTACAAATCTAGACTTATGTTTTAGCTTAATGCTAGCAAGAACTCTGGAAGGATTTATTCTTCTGGACCCTAATGCAAAATGAGTAATGCTAGAACTGGCTCCCTTGGTAGCAGCAACACATTTTACTACTGATTGTCAGAAACAATAAAAAAGAGAATATGTTGGTAGTTTCTGTGCTATTTGCTTCCCGGGATTTTTGTCCCGAGTTAACCTCCACAACTACATTGCATGAGTAACTTTGGAGAAGTTCTCGGCATGTGTGTAGGAGAGCAGCAGGGAAAAGAAATCAAGTGGGTTTTAGAGTTTTTAGCAATAAACATGAAGGAAAGGAGACATTCACCCCAAGACTATGTGACCCGTTGTGCACTGAGTGTCAGGCGTCCCACCGTATTCCTCAGAGGGTGGGAGTCTCCCACATACGTTGCGTGCGCGTAGCTGTAATAACTTGTGTCACAACTCTGCCTTTAATCCGAGGCAATCTGGCCACGTGCTGCAGGTAAGCCTTGATTCAAAGCCCCTGGAAGTCCAGCTCTCAAAAAAGGTGAGATTTGTCATATTCTTTGTGCCTTAGCACAGCCCAAGGCCCCGGGGATAAAGGTGTTCTTTTCAAGAAATGGTTAGTCACTTGGCTCAGCACCCGTACTCACCAGAAGCAGGATTTGTTTTATTAGTTTTGCTGGGGAATGCAAGTACTTCCTGTTCTCGTTATAAAATAGATGAGTGTGTCCTTATTGTATGGGTATAAATACTATGAAAATGAATTTGTTAGCAACCATCCAAGGTTTGATTGAGTGGACAGAGGAATCTTAAGCGCTGAGGGTACTCTATAGCTTTTTCAGTAAGAAGTTACAGAAAGTGATAAAAGGAAAACTAATGCTTGTATTTCAAACTGAAAGAAAAACAAGCTTGGTATTTGAAAGTTGGTATAAAGCCCCACCTTAAAGCATGTCAGGAGTGCTTTCAGACTGGCCCACCTACAGCTTGATAAAGTTCCTGAGACTTAAAGAATTGTGAAGATACCATATTGCTGTCTCCAAACGACGTTTTCAGGTTTAATTCACCTTTTTGTTGCAAGCATTTCCTTGATGCCACAGAGTCACGGCTCTTTCTGCTCTGTTTGAAAGGAATTACAAGCAGTTACCTCTAGATTTGTTGATATGACAAAATATCCCGAGGTGTAGAAGCTTCCTTTGCAAAGGAAGTTAAGGGCTAAAGGTTCTCCCAAGTTTCCAACTCTCATGAAGACCTTATCTGGCGGGGGGGGGGGACAATAAGACAACCTTTCATTTCAAACTTTATGTTTCTGCATTTTCTGAAGTGGTTTCTGTTCACAGTCCTCATCTGATGTTATCCCTTTTCACGGGAATTGTGTACAGTAGAACAGTTCTCCCCTCCAAAAAATTTTGGTGTGTTTATGTTTTGGCTTCTTAATTGCACATGTGTCTGTCTAGACAGAGTCGGGGGTAGCGACTTGAAATAAAAACCTGGGTGGTGTGGTATACTTTTGTGGGAATTGGCTTTTCACTTTCAAGATATGAGCCCACAGAATCCCTTAGAACTTTCCAAATGATGCTAAAACATCTGAAGTCCTTCCCTTTCAAGAACACTAAGTTAAATTTGTGGTAAACAGGGCTGGAAACTCTGGCAAAAAGAGCTCATGAGGAATGTTCAAAAATCTGCCGTGACAGTTAACAGTTCTCTTGCACATCATTTACTCTTAAAACACCTTGTGCCTGGCATTTAGTGCTTCGGTAATGTACTTCTAAAAGCTCAGCTACTACCTGTCTTTTTTTTTTCCCCCGAGTGAGGAGGGATGGTTGAAGGGAATTGATTCCAAGGACCAGCACCTTTGGCCTGCTGGGCTATCGGGATAAATCATCCCGGGGCCCTGCGTAATTCAGGAGAGACGCAGGCAGCAAAAACCTCTTCCAAAATACCTACAGAGGCCCCAAGGCTGGACACAAAGCTCACCGAAGTCAACGGGAGCCTTTCTGTTAACTTGGTCAGGCTGCGAATCCTGAAAGGGGAGACGGGTTTTGTTGGGTTTAGCTGCAGCGCTTTCGGGTTTAATTGCTCACAGCTCTTCTCCCGGGCGCCGTGCATGTATCTGTCCTTGCAGGTCATGTCCCTTAGCTCTTGGATGCCTTCATGCCGTGGTTTAGGGTAACGGGCCAGGCCGAACGAACCAACAGCGCTGGAGGAACTGCTGAACTCAAGTGGAAACACCTTCTTTCCAAGCAAAAACCGGGAAGGTTTAGTGCTATGCTGCAACACGGCCACATGAGTGCAGATGCCCAAGGTGATCGACCAATGCAAAAGATTTACAAAATGCCAGCAGCAAATCTGAAGTTAATCTTGGGTTTTGTGAAGCTTAAAGAATGCGTCATCTCAGCACAGAAAGTGCCCTTTTATTAGGAAATGTTTAAATTCTTTCTTTAGAGGTTTTGAATAATTTGGAAACTTGTTGGACAATCTCGATGTTATAAACGGTGGAAAAACCTGAAAACTGGGGTTATGAAAACTGTTAATTTAAATAGTTTAATGAATCTTCCTTCTGTTCTCCCTTTCGTTTAATAATTAAAAGAATCAAAAGTTACAAGACTTTCCTCATCTATAAAGGAAAATGTCCCAAATCTTTTGAGGAGGAGCCTTAGCGAGGGGGAGCCTTGCAGGGTCTAGCACACCCCATTTTATTGTTATTGAAAATACTTCAATTACCTGTGACATCAGGTCACTTCTGGAGAGGAAAGGAGTAAACTGGAGTTGACGTGAGAAAAGGCTCTAGGGAAAGGGCTCCTTCCTTTTCTCTATGGAGCTAGGATGAGGGAAGCAAGGGTAGGGCAGGGATCGTGCCCCTGTACTCGGCACTGGTGAGGCCGCACCTCGGTACTGCGTTCAGTGTTGCCGGAGTGTGTCCGGAGAAAGGCAACGGAGCTGGGGAGGGGTCTGGAGCACAAGTCTGATGAGGAGCGGCTGAGGGAACTGGGGGTGTTCGGTCTGGAGAAGAGGAGGATGAGGGGAGCCCTCATCGCTCTCTACAACTACCTGAACGGGGGTTGTGGTGAGGTGGGGGTTGGTCTCTTCTCCCAAGTAACCAGCGATAGAATGAGAGGAAATGGCCTCCAGTTGTGCCAGGGGAGGTTTAGATTGGAGATTAGGAAAAAATGTCTGTACTGAGAGGGTGGTCAAGCATTGGCACAGGCTGCCCGGGGGGGTGGTGGAGGCACCATCTCCGGAAGTATTAAAAAAAAAAATGCGTAGACGTGGCACTTCGGGACATGGTTTAGTGGGCATGGGGGTGTGGGGTTGATGGTTGGACTTCATGATCTTAAAGGTCTTTTCCAACCTTAATGATTCTGTGAAGTATCACTCTCCTCCTTGGCCAAAATAAGTTTTCCAGAGTTTTAAGGTAGGGACATGTCTCCTTCAGAATGCTGTAGAGTGGTGTTTAGTTTAATGCTGATTTGTGTTGTCCTTAATGACACAATGAGATGTCTAATGCAGTTTGCGCCTTTGTTCCACCTCCGAGTCTCTGCTTCGTTCGGGTCTTAGTGGGGAATATTGTTCTCCCACAGCAATAGCTACTGTTTTATCCTTTGCCATTCCCTCTCTTAATCTATGGCATTTTGTGATAGATGCGTTAAGCTACACAAATAAGTGTTTTAGAGCAGTTTCTTTGGCTCACGTTTTACAGCAGTGCAAGTGGTTGAGGTTCGAGCAACAGAACAGACCGGACTGTGTTATAATTTCAATGGGGTTTGGACAAAACTGTCCCATTAAAAGTTTTCCTCTTGGCCCTGTGTTTGTGAAGTTGCTCTTCAACAGCCTCACCGTGCTGCGAAGGCCATGACAAGGATTTTACATTTGTTTTATGTTTGTTGGACTAAACTTCCAGAGGTTTAAAATCTAATATTCCACCTGTCCTTTCTGTCGTTGACTTCAGAAGGACGAAAGGCAATTAAAATCAGCAGCGGTGTCAGGAACATGACAAGAGCCGACATTTTTGGGTTGTTGAGTGTTCCTTGCGATGGATGGTTCTGCAGTAATTGTCACATCTCATCTTTGTCTCCTGCAACGAAGCTTGCTTTTTGAAAATGTTGTCGGGCTTCCCAAATTGCAGTACTTAAGAAACAACTACCATTTTATTTCAGTTTTTAAAATTTTCATCTGGACAGAAGTGCACTGTGCTGCTTACTCTAGTGTCATCAAAACAGTCAGCCGCCAGTGCAACGCAGGAACGTAAAGGAGTGTGGTTTCAGCCCCGAGTCGCTGCCAACAGTGATCGTGTGTTTACATAGTTATAACCCCAAAGGAAAATCGCCCGTCTCCCGTTTGCCGTGATTGGAAAGCAAACGTTGCACTGCGATTCATCCAAGGCGGCCACCGCTGTGTTGGGAGGGGGGCCGTAATGAGACGCACAGGATGAAATGTCATTTTTTTTCCTGTTATTTAGCCGTTTTACTGTGGTAGAATCCACAGTTTGTCACATCTGGGCATGGCCGGGTAAGCGATTATAAAATGTGAGATGGTTTTGCCTCAGAGTTTATGACCTAAGTAAATAGTTCACACCGCAAGGAGCTTGGGGTTGAAGCATGCGTCTTAAAACTGCCCCGGGAACAGTGATGTAGAGAGATCTGGGCAACCTGGGTGCCCAAATCAGCCCATTCGTAGATGGGAGTTCATGGCACGGAGTAAATACTGTGATTTGAATGAAATCCCTGAGGTTTTTTTCCCTGGCTCACGTCCATTCCTGGCCCAGCACTTCAAAGCTTATTTTTGGAGAATTTCAGCGAGGATTTGAGATGGAGTTTGCAGCTGTGAGTGTCGGCTCTAAAAAGGAGAAATAAACACTGGGTTTGAACACCTGTGAGTTTGGCATTTGGCTTTAAGCTCTGCACTGCTTCCTCCTCTCTTGTTGCTGTATATAGAGCCGTGCTTACAATCTGTAAGAGATATGTTTAAAATATAATTTAAGTGAAGTGTGACTCTACATTTGGTAAATAACAGAAGGAAATACAGAGGAGGGAAAGGAAGCCTGAGATTTTTCAGAAACACAAATGTGATGTTGGGGCTGGATGTCCAAGTCCAATTTGTTTAAAGCATTGGTTTGTTTATTGGGAAAACTGAGCTGCAAACTTTTAAAAAATTACTTCCTAAATTGGAATAATTTTGTGCTCAAAATCAGCTGAAGAATGGAGCTTGTAACAGTAAATGATGCCTCTGGGAAACCTGATATTGCTCTTAGCAAAAGAGATTTATAGAGAGAACAATGAGTGGAGATAGATTCAGTGAACTTAGTCTTTAGGAACTAAGATTGATTTATAAGTTTTGGTTTTGCAGTTTGTACTACCATCAGTACCCAAAGATTGATTTATAGTTTTCTGTAGGAAATTCATCATCATTTAGACAGTAATTTTTTTTTTTCTGAAGAGGGTTAGCTCTCACTGAAAAATCAAGCAACCTTTTTGACTCAAGAGGGCTTTTTCCCCTTAAATAATCAAAACAGATAAGCAAACCTCACTTACATGTGTTTTCAGGCCAGCAGGGTTGACTTGTAGCAAACTATGTCCTCTTGTAGAGGAGCATTTCTGCTCGAGTGGTTGTGCCAAAGGCCCCAGATGATCCTCTTCACTGGAGAGGGAGACGGCGTGCAAGTCTCCAGGTCCCAGCTTGACACCCTCAGTACTGTCCCACTTACCTATAATTACCTGTGAGGACGGAAGTTCAGCCTTTGCAGTAGGAGGAAAAAGCTCAGTTCCTCTGAAATCTGATATTTCATGCTGCTCTTCAGTGGTTTAGATAATAATCTTTATCACTTATCTGAATGCTTGTGAAGCAGCTTCCAAATTTGTTAATGGGTTAGACTAGGAGGTGCTGAATGACTGACTTGGATGCTAAGAAGAGTAGCTGTGAGAGCTCTTCTGGGTGCATCCCTGTGACATACCTTGATACGTGTAAGAGCTCTTGAAGTTTTGTCCTACAGAGTGGGAAGTTAAAGGCCTGGTAAAGAATTGACTTCAGATCGAAGTTTGGAAATCTAAACCCAAGTTGGTCATGGTACAGTCAGAGTTTATATGTTTAACTTCTGGAGCTGAGGTCTAGCTTAGGGACTTTGGAACCTGTGGCAGATGCGAAGGGATGTAATGCTATAGACAAGCCTTGAAGCTGTTCTGTTTCATCTAGTAAGGGAAGTTATGTAAAAGCCAGAACATGAAGTTTTGCTCTTTTATTGGCTTGATATAGTTAGAAATATCTAGGGGAGTTACTACTAATAGTATACTCTAGGGAATGTGGCACAATGTTATCCCAAGATAGGCAAATAGAAATCTGAAGTCTCAAGCTTTTGTTTGCTTTGTCACAGATATCAGGTGGATCTGTCCACGTTGCCACGTCTAAACTTATTCCAGCACACAAAGCCAAATACCGGCCTAAAGGACCGTTAGGAACCTTAATGAAGACATTAAGCGCTCTGAATTCCTGCTAGAAGGCACTATTCAAATGGGCACAATCGTCATTCTCCTCCTGGCATTATTTCCATGTCTCAGAAATTCCAGATGACATTCATATAGAGCACCTTGTGAAAGCTGCTTCTCGTAGTCATCTGTTACGATGAGCTTGAAACCCCAGCGTATTTTCTTTGTGCGTGTTGTGGATGGTGTTGTATAGCAAGAAACAACTCTTGCCAATTAAACTGGAGGTGAGAAGTGAACCAGCAGCACAAGGATCTCTGAATTTGCCCGTGACAAAGCTATATGCAGGACCTTATTCCTTGTTTAATGCCTCGCTTGCTGGACTGCTTCCTAGGTCAAACTGACAACAGCATGGTAAATTCAGCCTGTGGAACTTGCTGTATGCTGCCTGACACGCTTACTGTAAAATAATTGATAGGGTCTGTTACATAAATCCAGTAAATTTTATTTTGGTAGCTCGTTAATGGGCTTGCTTCATCTTTTGCCGTTGCTGTACAAAGCAGCATTATATTTAATTAGCATTGGCTGACCTTCTTCTTTATTTAGCTGCCAAAAAGGTTATTTAAGTCCTTAAGAAGAATTATTACATCTATAGTTGACCTGATAATCGGTATATTGTTGCTGGGGGTAATTGTGCTGGCTGATATTCAGGCTCATGAAGTCTGTGTGCATGCGAACCTACGCGACACAAAGGTATATATGGTGCATAGAGAAGACAGTAGGTATAAACTAGTATCATTGTCTAGCAAGGGTCAAGACACTGAGTAAAGAAATCATAAAAGCGGTGACAAACCACTTAATGGCTGGTAGGTGCTTACGAGAGAGATCGGCTATTCAGAGGCACGTCCTTTGCAACTTTCTCAGCAAATATTCAAGTTATTCTTCTAAACACAATTAAGGATGTAGTATAGTGAATATTTGGGCATCCTGTGATGATGCCTGGCTAGGTAACTGCGGTGATTAATGGGGAAAATACCAGCAGCCTGACTGTTAAAAAAAATTGATGTGACTTTAGGTACAATTATTTCCTGTAGAGGTAAAAACAACAGTCTCTGCAGAAGCTAACAGAGATGGTCACAGGCAACCGTGTTTCTGTACCTGTGTCAGTTTAATTGTGTATTCACTCTTATACAACAAGTTTGTTCTTTTATTATCTTCAGTTTGCATCTCTTGAAAACAAATATTGATGTTTGCTGTACTTGGAACTGCCCGCTGTCCTCAAAGCCTGGCAGCTCCTGCTCTGAAAAATGAGAGTACAGACACTCATTAAAACTTGATTCAGAGAGAAGTTCGTAAGCTGAGCTTGGTTTTTGCAAGTTTCCTTGGTGAGAGCCATGGGAAAACACGTGCTTGAAAGGCTTCTTGAGTCAAGGTCTAACCCACAGAGCTCTTCAGTTTCTTATATGGTCTCTTTTGCATCAGGCTACAAACGGTGGAGGTATCTTACTGTTTTGTCTTGTTCCAAAAAGCTTTCCGACTTCTTTGAAGGTACTTATAGGCACTGTCCATTAGTGCGTGCTCTGTAGGAATTCTGCAGGTTGTCTGTATGCTATCTTGCTGGATCTGCACATATTTGATAAACTTAGCAGAAACTTGAATTATAATTACATAAAACTCCAATTATAATTATCTGAAACATACCTTTTGAATTACTGTAATAAAGACTAAGTGTTATAACTCTGCCCTTTAGGGTTAAGTGTGCTCAGACTATCAGTCTGTTTTGCTGATCACGGACTCCAACTTGATCAAACGTATTTGCAGTAGCATAAATCTGCCAGCGGTTATGTTCAGGTCTCCACCTACAAGGGGAGTTAATAGCCTTTTCTGTTAGACATCCTCAAGGATACAGTGATAATGGGGTTCGAGAGAGCTGTTGAGAATCTGTGGAGCAAAATGGATGTGAATTGGCTGGCTTTATGTTGATAAATTGCTTTTCATTATTTCACTCGCTGTTGATAGATTGGCGTGGAAAAGGTACATAACCTCCTCAACTTTCTGGAAATAAAAGCAGCTCCCCGAGCCCGGCCCCTGCGCCTTAATGTTTGTTAGCCATCTCCTTCACCGAGGTTTGTCACAGTTGGGAAAATCAAGGTGCGGGTTTAAATTCCTCTCTTTCTTTCTTCCCTTCTCCTCCCACGTCTTCACTGGCCCATTAATTCCTTTGCCATTCCAGAAAGTTACTTTCATAAGGCTTTGACAAGAAGAATACAAATGCCGCCTTCCATATGAGCTGGTCACAGATCTGCTACTAAGACCAGGTTATAAATGCTATAAATGCTTTCTTCAGCAACTTGAAGGAGGATTTCTGGCGGTGCAAGCAACCAAGGAAGCTCAATGCATTTGTCTGTCTTAAATGTAACAAAAACAATGCAAAGAGTTTATTTAAAAAACAAACAAACAAAAAACCCAAACAAACAAACAAAAAGAACCTGGATAGAGGCATTAATGAATTTGGTTGATGGTACCCAGGTAACTGTCCACCTTCTGCTGACAGTGTTTCTAACTTACTGGCAATGCACTGGCATGCAGTGGGGTGGTTTCCAACATCTTCTGAAGTGTTGGTTTCGGTACAGGCCGCTGGCAGAGCGTGGTCTTGGTGCAGGAAGGATGGATGGATGTACGGACTGTTTTGTACAGGGTGTATTATGGGGATATTTTCCAGATAGTTTCCCAGTAAGATTGTCTTATAGGTGCAGGTGATACAAACCCGTCTCGTGCTGGTTATGTTTGTTTGAATTCATAGAATCGTAGACTCTTTGGGTGGGAAGGGATCTTTCAAGGTCTAGTCCAACCCCCCGCAGTGCCCAGGGACATCCCCAACCAGAGCAGGGTGCTCAGAGTCCCCTCCAGCCTGACCTGGGCTGTTCCCAGGGATGGGGCATCCACCACCTCTCTGGGCCACCTGGGACGGGGTTTCACCATCCTCAGTGTGAAACATTTCTTCCTTACACCTAGTCAAAATCTGCCCTCTCTCTGTTTAAAACCATCACCCCTTGTCCTAAAATTGCAGAAGCAGAAACAGCTACAGATGTTGTATTTGTGTCATGGGGTGGGATGGGATATTTAACAAGGCTACTCATGAGAAAACAAGTCACTTCTTAAAATTTTAAGTCAGAAGTCAAAATACTAGGCCGACTGGAGTGGAGGCAAGGCAGGAAAATTACCATTCCTGTTAGCAGAAGCTTTCTTTGAATGATCCAGGCATCCGTAAATTTTGAGTGTGCTGCTAATTCAGGGCACTGGCTGTTATTTTTATTTTAGCTGTTTATGGAGAAACAAAATCTATACGCTGTAGATATGCCAGCTGAAGGTAACAAAAATCCAAAGGCAGAACTCCTGTTGTTTGCCAAGGCACACGCATATTTGACATTCTTTTTGTCTGAAGGTTTAATCTTGAGAAAGAAACTTGGTCCAATCAATTCTTAAAATCTCTACAAGGCAAAAAATATCGCAATGGAAAATACATTTTCCTGTCCGCAGTGTTTGGTTCAGCATAATTAACATGAATAATGCAAGACAATTTTCTGATAGTTATTATATTAGAGAGCTTAGCTGACTCATAACTGCCCCCATGACATAGCCAGAATGCAAATTACTCGGATAGAAATAGCACAGAGCTGGTTTGATTAAAATGTGATACATATTTTGAATTAAAAATATTCAAGGTCATACAAAATGACCTTAATGTCATTTCTGCCCCGTCCCCCCAAGCCACCAAGGAAATTTGCATAATCATTTTAAGACAGCTTCTTTCTTCTGCCTCTGAATTGACAGGACCTGCCATTCATGGAAAACCAGAGTGTCTTATTTTATTTCTTTCCTGAGCAAACCTACAGCAGAGTAACGACGTAGCATTTCGTCATCGTGCTCTTTGGCTTCTTTATTGTAATTACAAAGCTAATGCATCTTGGGCACGAATCTAACAAGAAACTATACGACTGCGACCTCGTTAAGAACCAGACCTATCTCCACGTCTTTCAGTCCCTCAAACCGACTGTGTCGAGTCACTCCCAAGTTCCTGCAAATGGCTGTGATGAGACACAGAATGAAAAGTTTGTTGAACTTGTTTAATTTTTTGTGTGTGTGTGGGTGCTCTTAACTTTGTCTGAAGAGTCTGTAATCTTTGGGTGCTTGGGTCTAGTGGGAATCTCTCTGAAAACCTTCTCTTAGGGGTGTTTTGCTTATGCAGCCGTCAACCATTCCATGTAACAGACGGGGAGCTTGGGAAAGGGTACCGCACTGGATGGAAAAGACAGTTGGTAGAGAGGAGCGGTTATTACACAGGCTTGCCCCAAAATGTGTGATTTCAAAGTCAGCTTTCGCCTGGCATCTCTCTTCAAAAATAAAATGAAATGGTGTAATGAGATTCTGTGTTACCCACTATAGCACATTTGATCTGGAAGTCAGACACGTTTACAGGTAAAAGGATTATTTTGCCCATTAACTGGCAGCCCTGCGAATTGCCCTTACAGCTCTGAGCAAACCAGCTGGTTTTGTGTCTGTTCTTATGAGTAGAACTTACACAGGGTGTAACCTGCATGTGGTCGGCACCTGAGGCTCTTCGGTGCTTCTACGGCATAAGTAACAATTTGTATGGATTTGGGGCATAAAGCTGTCTAAACCTCAATGTCCTTTCTGTTTTCAGCCAAGCTGGATCCACGTTCACTCAGATTTCAAAACCAGTTTGAAGGACTTAATGTCCAACCTTAGTGGGCCTCCTAGAAAATCTCTTTAGGGATTATTTATCTGGAAACACATCAGACCAGATAACTTATTCCTTAAATATGATTTATGCAGCCAGAGCCCCTGCCACATTCCTAGCACGGTTTAGCTCCTGCTCCCACACTCTTTTCCTCCACTGTATGAGATTGCTTTGCTGCAGTATGGGGAACAGATATGTGATAAAAGCTCTTTTACCAAGACATTCTCCATTTTATGGCACAGACACTTACCTTTTGTCTTCCTATGCCCCACCATTCATTCTCTACACACGCTTTTCTTTTGACCCTTTTCTTTGTTTCTCCGTGTTTTGATACTTGGAGGTGTGTGTGACAAGGACTTATCAGTTATCACCAATCCACATTTATCTGCAGGGATGCTGCCTTACTCATCTATTAATCGGTGCACCAGAATCTACCTGTTATTTTTCTGGCTACCACGGTTTGGTATTACTCACCTCTCGCATGGTTTTCTGAGAAAATTAGCTGAAAACTAACATAAATATTTCTTATAATGTTTTTCCCCCTTTTAATCCTTAGCTTGAAAACCTACAACGCTGGGCTGAGTTAAAAATATAAAGGGAGAAAGGGGAGGCCTGGCTTTGAAATGGGTGGTCCCACATGACCGTTGCTGAATAAAGAGGCTGTTCCCCCGCCAAGGTCATCCAAGGGGTGGTCAGCACAACTGGGACTGAGGTGGCCCTTGTGCCCTGGAGCTGCTTCCCGTTGGGATGACGCCGCGCAACGAGCCCTCGCTGCCTTCGGTGCAGCTACTGCCCGGAAGCTGCTAACGCCAGTTAAGTCCTTTTGCTTGTCGCTGCCACGGTGCTGCCTGCAGTGAACTCCTCCTTTAGTTTTCTCGCCGTTACGTGTAACTCCATCTGAATTTCATTACGCGTTGGAATGAATGTCTTCATTTACGTGCCGCCGCTGTTGTTCTTTGTGCCCCTGGCACATAGATTTGTTTTCAGTACCAGCAGATGCAGTAATTGAGCTGTTCCCCGACTTTACTACCACTATTTGTAAAGGCCTTGAGTCTCTCTCCCAGGGAATGAACAGCTTCTAAAGACCCTGCTTTTTCCTCCTGTAAGCTAATAAAGCTCACTCACTGTAATATTCAGTATTGGAAATTGCAATCGGTAGCACCGAGTGAGTAGATCACCAATCTGCCTGAAGGTACCACGATCCCATTTTATACTGCCCCGCTCAGCAGCGGGAAGCATGGCCTTCACCCACATCAAACTGTTGAAGAATTTGTCAATCTTGTTACCATTTTATTAATTAAATTGGTTTAAGACAGCTGAGGAAGTAGGAAGGACGGTTTGTTTCTGGCTTTAACGTGGGTTACTTTAATTACGAGTTCATGTCTATATTACAGCTTCTGCTTTGTGCATGGCTGAAATCACTGGACTTCCCTAAATTTCATGTATTGTATTTGGTCGCAGACCCTCAAGACATGAGGAAGCACACGTTAGCCAATGTAACGATTCTTGTATGATTTGAAAATAGATAGTAAGCTTTTCTCCAAGTCAAGGCTCCCCAGAGCAGTCTTCAGACCACATAAGGGACTTCCCAGCTGTTTCAAATCACCACACACATGATGATTTGTTCTACTCATGCTCTTCATTTGTTTTCTTCTGTGTCAGTTGATTCGCAATTGCAGTTATTCGCAATAGTTGGAAGGAAATCTGTTTGGGAGGTCTCGTCCCCTCAACAACAACGATGCCCAGTTATCCCCACACTAGCCTATACTTTTTGGTTAGTAAACCACTGATTTTATAGAACACGGTGTGGTTTTTACTTAAATGTGTTCCAGTGCTTAATACGGGTCTTGGGTTTATAGGTAAGATTCAAAGCACCAAAATAAATTCTTTCCCTGCAGCTTGCCTCAGCCGCAAGTAGCGCCAGCTAAATTTGTCGTGACATTTGCTAATGGCTGGGTTGATCTTCCCACTGACCCGTGCTGCCTCTGACTCGTGTCTAAAGCGATGGGTGTTGGGTTCTGGCTCCTCGGTGTTGTACAGCTGCCTGCGGTGTTTTACAGCTGAGGGGTCCGTCCTTGCCAAAGCTGCTCCTGACGGGAGGATGTGCCAAACACTCGGCAAGCTCAGATGAAATATTTTGGCTTGTATAACAAAACCAAAATGTTAGTGACCTTGTTTAGTTTCCCAGTTACCGGTTGATTGGATGGAGTCTAAAACATTGATCGTTTATGTATGCAAGAGCTACATCTTGAGCTAAATCTACTAAACAAATTACACTAAATAGACAGTGAAAGCCAGAATTTCATGTGTCATAAAACTGTATTTTTTTCCTATGGCTTTGTCTGAGCAGATTTTTGTTTTTTTCCTATAATGAACGTTCATTAAAAAATTTTAGCTCCAGGATTCATAGTGGGTGATTTACTGTAATTGTAAAGATTTCTCATGTAACATTAACAAATACAAGAGTATAATTGGGTGCATGAGGAAGCATTAGCAGAGCAGCATGCTGAGCTAGGGCTGGTACACGCTGTATCAGCCAACCGGTCCCGAAATTGAGAATACTCATTATGCAGCCTGACCTGTTCTGGAGCAATTCTGCTGAGAGTCGCTTTGACTGAATTCTTAGTGCTGCTGAAAGCTGGCTGATTGATGGCTGTGAGCAATAATAATAATAATTTACTTAACACTTTTCACTTGCAGAACTTGGGGCACTTTTAGGCTGGTCTGTTCTATGGATGGGAGAATTATGACCGATTTTCTGCAGAGTCATGAAAATGCGGTTCATGGCTCCTCCATCACCCATGGCTGTCTGACTTGCGTGCCTCTTCCCAGAGCAAGCCTACTGCTGCTCTAGGATGCTAATCCCCCGGTGCGTTAATTTTCCTGCCCTGGTTTAGTTGCAGCCCAGACATGGGATGAGTTTCCCTCTGTCCCAATCAGCAGCAATTCAGTTGACCCACAGTCTGCCCTGCAAACCTTTTTCAAGTTGAAGACTGAGAGAAAATAGTTTGAGAAATTAAACTTTTATGCTGATTTAGACCTTGGTTAATTGTCACAGAGCATCTTGTCAGGAGAAACCGTTGGAACGGTCTGATGCCTCTCACAGGGCTGTAAACAGAGTTGGTGCGAGTGCCATTTTTTCCATTGGGCAAGGCTGTTTCTGTAAAGACGCATATTTTAACTATCATGTGTAATCTGGGGCTTTTCCTACCCGCCTCTGCTGTGCCAGGACCAATCCGTACGGCGGCGGAGAGCTCGCGTTCCGCTTGCTGTGCAGCGGAAGGTAGCACAGACTGACCTTCCTTTTTCCTGCGCTCACACACCCAGCGGGCATGGGATGGCACAGCGCGGAGAGATTTTTCCTGGGCCTGAAAGTAATGAGGCATCGCAGGTTATTAGCTGCAGTGAAATGCTGCGCTGACATAGCTGTGCAATTTGTTTCTGGATCTAGAGTGAGTGAGACAATAGTAATCTGTCTCTCTGCTCATGTATCCTGCTACATCTTCAAAGGTGTTTGATTTTCTTTCTTAATCTTATTGGATTCTTTTTTTCCAAGATGGTAAAACTGTTTTAGGAGTTGTCATCCGCTTGCAGAAGGGCAGATAAGTTCAAATTAAAATAAATAACTCCGCAGGAAGCAGAGTTACGAGGGTTTTTTCTTCAGCACGTTTCAATACCTGGAAAATAGCTGTACCCTTCTTTGTGTCCTCCTCAGCAGAACGGGACTGTCTCCGTGCCCCTTTGGGCTTTTGCAGATGGATGCCACAGGGGCTGCAAGGCACTTAAACAGTGCATTATTGTTACCAGTATAAATACCTGAGACTGTTAGCCCAGCAGTGTCCGAGTCCTGCAGAAGCAGCACGCTTGGCGCTTCTGGAAAAAGATGAAAACCACCATTTCAGTGTGTGTGACTAGCGTTAGACTTTTTTTTTTTTAATGTTGTAGGAAGACTTCTCTTATGTTGGCTTATTCCTTAGATATTGCAGGGATGAATATTTATGGATAGGTTAGCTGCCTTCACAAGAAGGATCCCTTTGGAAATTGCTAATCTAGGTTTTCTCTGGACTTATATTCTTTCCCAAGTGATCCAAAGGGAATTCTTCACATGAAGACATAATAAAATTGAGTGAGTGAAAATAGAGGGGGGAAAAAAAAAAGTCATTTATTGAAGTGGAATGGAAAATAAGAGGTCTGGAAAACTGAGCTGCCTCTGAAAGCGATTGAGTCAAATGCCTGCAGATGTAGGCACAATAGATTATGGAAATTAGTCAGAATAAATAGGCCTGGGTGGCCTCAGCAGCACTGTTGTGTCAACGGGTCTCATTGAATATGCTCAGAAGCATGTAACTGTTTGTTTCTCTGCCACATACATTTTTCTACAAGGTGAGGAATGGGCTTGAAAATGATACCTGAATTAATGTGTAGTTTCCCCTAGGCTCCTGGTGTCCTGTGGAAACAGAGCATTGGCAAAGCAGATCACATCACGCTGCTGTTCTGCTTTAAACGGGTCCTCAATGGTGAATCTTTTCTGTTTGTAATCTGTGTTTTATTGATGGTTTGCCATTGGACTATGGTAAAAAGGTCTAAAAAAAATCCCAATGGCAGAAATCTGTCCTTTGTAGAGATGCTATCAAGGGTTGGACGTCCAAAATTTGATTAAGGAAATCAAAGCCTAGAATGGATGAAATCCTACACTGGTTTGACTTTCATCATATATTTTCCATCACTTTGCACTTGCGTTGTTTTCATATTTCATGGTTATGAACTTCTTGGTTAGAAATGTTTGATAGTATTTTCAACTGTTTGCTTTGGCAGAAAAGTTAGGCTTAACATGAGAGAGAAAAAAAAAAAAGACTCTTCAGACTGAAAACAAACACTTTAAACTTTGTCCTCTGGGTCCTACATGTGCCCTGTAGTTCATTTACTTTTTGGATATGTTCTCCTCCGACCGCCCAGTTGTCTGGCTACGCACTGCGACTCCTGATGTGTCATACTGCCCTTCTTGCTAAGCTGCTGTGGTGTAACGCTGTTATATTTTGCCATAGTAAATCAAGAGGAACTTAATTTAGGCATGCCTTAGGGAATATAAGCCCGGAGATACTGCAGTGATGCTTTTGAATGAGTGTGTAGACATATGTATCTCTCAAATTCTCAGTCTGATCTCCCCCACGCCCTCCTCCCCCAGTGAAAATTTAAATTTCTCTGCCAAAAGTGTGGCTTCCCTTTTTTTGGGAATAGAAACCCACTATTGTGTTGAAAATCAGTGCTTCAACAGTAATGCAAATGCCTGCGCACGGTGCAAAGCAGATGAAGAGCCAGGCCCCATCTCTCTCTCACAGGAACTCTGGAATTCTTCACTGGAATTGACTTGGTGGGAGGGATATAATACAGGAAGACCATGACTAAAGTATTTCTTTAGCTCTTCTTCAAGCCAACATATTTCAGCTGCTGGCAAATACATTTTTGAATTATTCAAGTTTGCCTTCTTTGTGGGAAGAAAAATACTAATAGTATATGTGTGCAGGTTCAGTAGCAACAATCAGTAAATACGGGGCTCTGCTCTAAACCTTAAAGACAAATGAACAACACTGTTAAATGGCTGAAAAGTGAAAAGTAGATGAATTCATACTGAAAATATGATGCAAGTCTTAGTAGCCGGTATATAACCCTCACTCAAAGAAGAGCGGGCTGCCTAAACCAAGACCAATTCCCTTCTAATGAACATGTGCCAACAGAAGTACAAACGATTGCACTCACTAAATGTGTGTATTTTGGGGTAATGCAGATGTGTGCTTCATCTGCATGACTTCAGCGTCTTGTATTCCTGTGGCTTGTGAAAATTAGCATTGTATCTGAGGGTTGCATCCAAACTTTGGGCTGGGGCTGGCCTTCCTTTACTACACCGCTGCATAATTTAGACTACAGATGGAGAGGATGGTTCTTACGTAGCTTGTGTTTGTGTGCACAGCCGTGTCAATGGCGTTGCAAACTGGCTGCGCGTTTCATTCGATCCGGTTTACTTGGAACGTTTGAAATTACAGCTAGAACCTAATGATCACTAGATAATTCACAATTCTTGAAATGCTGCTTTAGAAGAAAAATGGCTTCTGTTTTAAAGACTTGCAGCCCATCTCCTTTGAAAATCCAGGAGCCCAGCGTGGATAGAAAATACCTCAAAAAAATTGAATTGCTGTTATTGGGTTGAAAAAACCGAAGGGCCAGGTCTCGGTGGTGTAAATCAGCCTGCCCATGAGCTCCAGTGAAGCGCTGGAGACTTGCATGCATTCTGGCCTTGTCCCCCCCATATTTAAGCTTCATTTAAAGAGGCTGCAATACTTGGGCTGCTGGCTCAGATGCCAATTAGCTAAGACAGCCATATGAATATATCTAGTTTTGTCAGTGAGCTGTAGGAAAAAGCAAGTCTTGTGCCATGGACAGAGTATGATATGAACCTGTAGATCCACATGCTCCTTTGGATTGGAATTGTGCTATTTTTTTTGGTCTCATTTGTTTTGCTAGTTGATTTCCTTGGTTAATAGTAAAGTAACTGCTCAAGTGGGAAGAACAAGGTAGCTCCATGGTTCCTTTGAAGGCACTAGAGCAGGGGAGTAGTAAATCTGCTTAATGAGCACGGATTACCACTTAACACTCCTGTTGCTAACTTCAAATAGCGTCAGGCATGCGGCTGTGGATCACAGGGCGAGGACAGAAATCAGCCTTTTTAAAAAGCAGGGGACTTCTCTGCTGCAACTGGTTGAAGTCATTGCTCGCTTCTGCTGGGCAGAAAACCCCCGCCAGACTTTCGAGTGTTGAAGTCTCCTTTTCGAGAGACACCTGGTAATCTGGGTTTCTGAGGAGTTCCTACACCGCTCCACAGGCAATTGGAAAAACATGGACTGATGGCAACTTCGGAAACATTTACCCAACTTTAAAAGACTGTTCGCCTCCTGCACCACGGTGTCGTTTAAGGTTTTACACAAGGTACTAGAAGAAATAAGTTCAGAGTGGCTTTAAGTAGTTTGGAGGTTGAGGGGTGGGAAAAGCATCTTGGGGAAAAAATGTTGCGTGCGGATGGAATGATTTAGATTGATTCTGTGTGTATAATGCCCACAGAAACCTTATATAAAACTTGGTTATATAGATCTTGATTATGTTCCTGGCTCTGCCAGCGTGCTATAGAGTGATTGCTATAGTTGGAGTTTTATAGTCTATAGTTATAGATTTCTATAGTCACAGAATTAGAAAGGGGGGTTAATATGTAAAATCAGTGTAATGATACTGTCCTCATTTGGTAGTATCTTAAAATTTATTAGTATAAAAAATTAGCTGTGTTCTTTGCAATGGTACTTCCATTTGCATGACAAGTAGCAGGCAGGCATCCATAAAATGTTTGAGCTATAGCTTAATTTTCAGGCAAGCTCTGGAGGAGATCAAATGATGTTTCCTCCTATTTTCCTCTGTCCAGTCTTACGTTTGCGAGTGAGACTAGCTTGAAGTGCAGACATCAGAGCTGAACTTGACCTATATTCAGGACACATCCACCCGGCAACTTACTCTGATTTTTAGTTACTCTGAATTTTAACTGAGTTTTAAACTGATTAGAGCAAGGACGAAGCCTGGGGTCTGGAGATGCACATGTACTCGGAAGCTGCAATAACCTACGAGGCGCTAATGGGGAACAAATGAGTTGTGGAGAGATGAACAGGTACATCTTTCTTTTCTGTTAGTTTAAATAAAATAATGAAACTCCCACGATCAGCAGAAGGTTCCACAAATGCTGTGGACTACACATAGGAAATTGGTGATTGCTTTGATTGGCCATCCAAGAGGCTTTTTCTCAAGTGATCTCTAAATTTTGTTCTCTAAATGGCAACCTAAACTCTGAATTTCTCAATCTGTTTCTGACATCTGTAGAGCTATAACAATTTGATAATCATAGTACAAAAACCAACATTGTTTGACCTGGATCTTAATATGCAGACTCTGACTTTGCTGTGGTAATTTGTCCTCAGGTTTCATAATTTGAAGAACAAAGCAAAATGTTTTGATATTAAGTAGGTGATGAGCATGTCAAGTGAGATTTGACTGATGTTTCCTCTTGTTCATCCAGTGGAATTTAAATGATTTATTCTTCAGTTAAAGTGCAGCCTAAAGACAAAATCCCTCCAAGAATTATTAATTTTTTTTCCTTGTTGCTGTGGTGGACAAGATTTTATGAAGAACTATGGAGCTGCAGCACTTATTCTCACTGGTATCAAACAGTAGCGAGTGGAGGTTTACTCTGCACATGAACCTTTTTCTGCTTTGTATTCAGTGTGAAAGTACAAGTATTTTCAATAGAGATATGATTAATTTTTACTTTTTGGAACAGAACTGATTTTTCTGGTATTGGCATCAACGTATAAATGGTGTTACCACAAAACCGGGTCCAAGATAATAAGCCTTGTTGAGAAAGAAGTTGTTTTATGCGAAGGTGGATGTTGTCGCTCCAGCTCGTTCTCCATCCTGTGTGGGAATAGAGCCGGGTCAGTATGTCAAACTTCTGCTGAGGGAAGCCAGATGTATACAAGGTGCTTGCTATCATGAAAAAAAAAAAAATAAAGTCTTCTTAGTATATCTTCGCTGAGAGGAATGGTGAGGAGAGGCTTCTCCAGAGGAGTGCACTGCATCTGTACTTGCAAGCGTTGCTAACGTAGTGTGATGACATATGTCGCTGTAGCTGGCGAAAGATAGAGGAATGCAGTAATATTTTTTTTTATTTCACCTCTACCCACAAGAAGCAGTTGAGAAGAAACCAAACATTGTTGAAGAACACAGTTTTAATCCCTTTTTTGGGTAATGAATATTTGCAGTTCTTAAAGTACAGAATTTCCCCCCCGCTCTGCCAGTGAATCCTTTTTCTTTTCAGTTTCATGCTCTCTGGGTATTGGGGCTAAACAAATAATTTTTTACAAACATCTTGAGATCTGTACATCAGAATATGGTCAGGATGAAAATGTCTGCCTCGGAGAACCCGTGACCCAAAAAAGAAACCTAAAAGCTGATCAACTATTGGGGTTTTTTTTCTCCTGCCAGCCTTGAAGTCTTTGATGGAACCTGCATATCCTTCTTGCTAAGGAAGATGCAGTGAGGAGACAGCCCATGTTCTGGTTTTTTTTGCTATTTGATTAAAATTCTGCTCTTCCAGTTCAGGTAAGAGCTGAAGCAGTTAAGAGTAAATCTACTGGTACGTCTGTGTCTGCTCCAGAGGCAGGATTTTTCCTTTCTTGCCTTTATTCTGTTGTTGTGAAACATTAGAGACTTGCTTTTTAGCAAAACTCTGGCTGTTGTTCTGGATGGATCATTAGTTAATAGACCTAGTGTCCCTCCTCAGCCCCTGCAGCGAGATGTTTCTATCAGGAAAGTACATCTCTCCGCCAGTATTTTCCTCCCACAGGCCATGTTTCAGTTTCAGAAGTTGAAGCTGAGAATTGTTCGGAATTGCAGCCAGTGCTGAGCTACCACCTCTGACGGAGGGAGCGCGAGATGACCTGGGAACCTCTGCAGCTTCTCGGGAGGTTCAGCATCCTTTTGCATCTCGCCTGGACTGTATTATGTGCCCATGTACGCCTTTGCAGACCTGGCCCTTCTTCTGTTACGAGCCACGATCATTCCTGAAAATCTTTCTGTAAATATAGTCCTAATCCGTGTTTAAGTGAAAGAGGTTTAACAATTAGTTTTGCTCCATTCACTTTAAAGCAAGGAAGTTCCGAGTGAACAATGCTTCCAAGAAGTTTTACATATGTCATTTCTCATCATGATACTTGAAGGGTATAGTAATTAGCTGGAACAGCTTAATTATCTTGAAAACGGGGCAGCACAGCAATTGTGTGCCTCCACATTTCCGATAAGCGCGTATGAGGTTGAAAAAACCTTACGGCTGCGCTAGTTGTCCCTTCCTAGCCAAAATTTAAAACTGGGCATATCTTTGGTAACGCTCCATATAAGTGCGCTGGAAGTCTTAACGTGACAGGATACATTAAAATCAAATACAAGTTTTATATATAT
>NW_010537045.1:1749-2171 GCF_000687285.1 Phaethon lepturus | reverse complement strand
ATGCAATTCTTTGTTTATTATTAACTGCTAAAATTCCCTTAACCCCTTCTCTCACTGCCATTCAGGGTGATTGGCCACCACTGATTACAGTACTTAATTAAAGTTTTTCTATCAACACTTCCTCCCGGCACTCCCCCCAGATCTTTCCAATGCTGTAAAACACAACCTAATGGACTTTTCTTTAGAATTCTGCTACTCTGTGACCCTCCCATATCTGATGCAAATTTTACCATTAATAACCAAAATCCGATAAATGACAAACCAAAAATCAATACCTGAAATGCATTAGCCAAAAGTCAGATAACAGTTAACCAGACCTCCAAACGGGGATGCAGCCCCTCCAAATGGGGAATTTAATTCCCTACCAAATGGGACAGAAGTCCCCCAAGTGTATACCTGTAAGGCTGCTAGCCACCCGGCAT
>NW_010537045.1:0-1568 GCF_000687285.1 Phaethon lepturus | reverse complement strand
CTCCGAAAGAGCTCTCGGGGTGTACCCAAGAGAGTCCCAGACTCATTGGGTCCCGCAGCCGAACAGAGGAGGTCCCATCTGGGATGCCAAATGATTCAAAGAAATCCAAAGTTAAGATATTCAAACTTGATAGCATCAAAGTGTTATTAAGCAGACATCTTTATTACAGCGCCGGACGCATGGGGGATATCTCTTCCTAACATGCGTGACTCGTGTTACCAGCATCTGAATTATATAGAGTACATACATTCATATTCATTGCAATTGTTAGCATATTCATGACATTTCCGAGAAATGTTTAACATACTCAAATGTCCCTGACGCATGCGCTGTTAAATGAGTTGGTGCTCCTCTGGTGGTCTCTGGTGGTTTTTTGCAGTACTTGGTCCCCTTAACTTGTCTGTCATCCAGAGGAACTCTTTTTTTATCTACTTGCTTAGCTTGCATTTTAACATTGTACTGGCTCTTATCAGTTCCTGCCAGTTACTCGGTTAAGATAAAAGAAGTTCTCCACAGTAGTTTATCTTACACAATCCTTGCATACAAAAGGAAATTTACAAAACTCACATTTGATTGATTTTACATGTTAAAACCTTCTTCCTTGTCTCAGATCTTTGTTTCACATGTAATTACGGTTGCAAACGTTGGTATCTTCAGACAATCTCTACTGTTGCAAGGAAGGTGTCTTCTGGCATTTTCCTTTAAGTTGTGGAAAATGGGACAGTGGGACAGCTCTTCAAAAACTGTTTTTTGCAAAATAATTGGCTGATGATGGTTTCTTTTTAAGGAGTTTGGCATCTGGCAGTTTAAGGGGAAATTCAGATTGTAACTGCTCAGCAATGGTAATTTGTGACAGAGAAAGGATCTGGTGTGGTGGGCAAGAAGTCCTAACTGCAGAAGCAGTTAAACTGGCTGGAAGCAGGAAAGCCAGAGGCGGAAGGTGTCCACCTAAAGGACCAAAGATTCCATTGTTGATAAGATAAGATAAGAAATGCTGCAGCATTGTCTTGCAAGGATCCTGCAATCCTGGAATGCAAATGCTCAGGGGCCACATTTGGTCAGCAGAACTGGAGCTGGGGGATGAACCAAAATCAGGTTTAAGGCACCTGATGATGATGCTCCTATGATTGCTGCAGGCGCAAGTGTATATAAATAATTGGCTCCTAGCCCATCTTTACAGACTCCTTGTTGAACAGCTTATGGCAGTAGGGGTCTTTCCAATGCATTGTTCATTAAATCTCTTTATACTTCAGCACAAGCATGTGTTTAAGTAGCCTCAAGGGATACAATAAAAATTCCCCAACAACTTGGTGTCAGGAGTGGGATTGCTGCACACTGGCAGAAGCAACCAGACTGGAACTGGAGGACAGACCCAACAGTGCGCCACCATAAGAGGTTAGAGATCTTCATTTGAAAAACTCACTTGCCTGTTGTCTTCTCCCCTACTGTGTCTCCTGGCTGGCCATTGCGTCAGTGGTAATGTGAAAAGCAAGATGCTAACTGCAATATGACTTGCTTACAAGGATCACAGAAACAAAGAATCATAAAGGTTGGAAAAGACATTTAAG
>NW_010537044.1:0-91065 GCF_000687285.1 Phaethon lepturus | reverse complement strand
ACTGAGTGGTTTCACTCCATCTCAGATGCTAAGCCACGTATGAAATATGGTACACTCTGAGGTAATTATCCTGGAAACCAGCATATCTTTTTCCAAGCTAATGTTAGTGCTTTGACCACTCTCATGAAAAAGGAACTGCGTCAGGAGGGAAAATGTCATTGGAAGGAGAAGTATCAGCATTATAGCTTTGAGGAGAGGCTGTAGACTTGGAGTGACTAAGTGACTAAGAGTGACTAAGCTTTGCTCAAACAGGGCAGATTTGTATAGTACAGGAAGAAACATTTGCTACTGAAGTTGTGAGCTTATAGGCAAAAAAAATAATTTTACAGTTTCCAGTTCTTGAGATTGTAACATGTGAATTCTGTCTGAAGACCTCAAATGCACTGAAAATATTGCTAAATTAATTCTGTGAACAGCTCTAGCTGAGGCTGGAGAGAATTAAAATATTTGTTTTTTTTTTTCACTTGCTGTGAAAATATACTTGCTGAATCAGAACACTTGAAGTAAAATGGATTCCACAGAATAAATTAGCAGTGTGCTGGATTGAAGGTTGGAGCATGTTTTCTGGCTAAAAGGGACTCAGAAAATAGCAATGTCTATTTACAGAAGAGGAATTTCCAAATAGAAAAAGAAAACAGTTAAGAAAAGGAAAGAATACAACTGGTTTGAAGTGAAGTGATATAACAAAGATGTATTTATTATTTAGGTAACCTATATGCTTTTGTAATATTTTTCTGTTTCTCTAACTTTTTCTTTCTTTGTCACAAATTTTTCATTTGTTTTGATTTACATATTTTTTCCCCACCCTGCAACACTTTGGTCAGCTGTCCTATATGTAAATGATGCTTTGTCCATCATTTCTACCACTACATTACTCAGAAGACAAGGTAAGTGTTGAAGAAGAAGTGTAAGAAACTTTCCAAGTAATCCTATGCTAGTCTGTAAGAAAAAAAATACACTGAAAGGTGACTTGGGAGTGAAGACAGAAAAGGAAAAAGACAGAGAAATAAATACCTAAACTGCTGAGAACATCTTAGCTTTCCTGCACAGGATTTTTGTCCAAACCAAAAGGATCACTGGCTATTCAAGATACAACAACTCATGAGCCACAGGGGATACTGATGAATATCATCAGAAACACAGAATTTCAGTTGTTTGTGGCTTTTTTTTCTACTCAGAATGACATTCAAAACCACTGGTCTACTTACTAATTTGTCCTTTTACCCACACTTTGTTTCATTTTCATTTGTTGTCATGCTGAGATCTATTTAGGGTATTTAATGTAAAGGTAAGGATCCTGTTGAAGGTAATGTTTTGTGCAAAGAAATCATACAAAAAACCCAAAACCTTATTATTTCTGCTTTTATAAAAGGAAGAGAGTGAAAAAAAGATATTTTCCTTTTATACCCAAAATGTTATACATACTGGGAAATAAGACTTTTCTAACCATAATCCCAAAATCAACTCTGTAAATACTAGTGAACTAATTGCACTAAATTTAGATTGAGCATTTCATAAGCTACTGTAGGTTCTCAGAACTGTTATCATTGTTACATACTCATTGTAGGAAATATCTGACCAGTTTTGCAAAACTTAGTTTGTCTCTTAGTTGTTTCCCTTTTCCAAAGCCTCTGCTAATGCAATCATTGTTTAAATCATATTTCTAATTCATCATACCCGAGGAAGATTGTCTGCAACATCTCAGTGAATTTCAGTGGAGAAAATAACGCATCCATGTAAAGGGGAGGTGGGTAAATAACCTGGGTGTTTATACCCACTCAGGATTTAGAACTCTTGTTGCATGACTGTCTTTATTATCAGTCCAGGAAATGAAAGTGATGTGTTTACACAGTTGGTTGTAGCTGTGAATAGCAAGTGGGAGAATTGGTCCAAATGTAACTCCCTTCTGTTACAGATGGACTGTTTCTGTTCTTGGGCTAACTCCTTTACAGCTGGCCTGGGCAAAGTCTCCAGGGTAGACATAATCAAAGGAAAAAGAAATGTCTTGAATGCATGCCTGTGCAGCTAATGAAGGATCTTATTGACCTGAGAATTACAGCATTCGTCACATAGTTTTGTGCCTGAGTTCTTATGTGGAGGAGGAGAGGTGTCTCCACCCTGGGAAGTTTCACCAGTGCAATTCACTGGAGTAGCTCCACTTAGCCTACATAGGCACATCTTACAAAACTTTGTTAATTAGTCTAGGCTTCATAATACAGTTCCTAGTGTGGCATAATTAGAAGGATTGCTGGACAAAAGGTATGTAATATAAATCACTGAGTCAGGTCCCCAAGTGTTGGAAAACTGTGAACAACCTGGAAAATTTCTACAAGGAAAATGCATTTGTATTCTGAACACTCAGTCAGGATGCAGTAAGGTGGAGTAGATCAGAAAATGACCATGCAGAATAAAAACATCACTGAAGGAGAAAAGAAGTGAGCAGATTGTTGTGATGGAACTGGAAGAGACAGCTCTCTCAAGTGCTGTATGGAATATGATTGTGAAAGAGCAGGAAGCATAAAAATGCAATGCCATGGAAAAGAACTTAGATGACAAGTGAAGAGACAGTGACAGAACATATATGAGACTGAAAGTAGCTGCAGACTGAAAGAGAAGGAATGGTAAAGAAAAAGAAAAAAGGCATTAAAAGAAAGAACTTGTGACTAGGCTGTTGCACAAACTCTTTGCTTAAACTCACAGGTGCTGGGGACATGATGAAGCCATTTAATGTCAGGCTTTTTCTGGAATCTGAAAACGAGGATTTGTCTCATGGAAAGGGCAGCAGGTGAAGTAGTCCAGTGGTGATCCCTGGATGCTGAAATGACTCATTCAAGCCATAGGCAGCTACACATAATTAGGGGTGACTGAGACTGCTCTAATCTGTGACCAGGGAGTGTTCAGGCAGTTTAGAACCAGTGGAGAAACCTCTCTACTTTCTCTTGAGCTGCTCTACATACAGCTCTTCTTTGGCATGGTTATGCTCCTCAGCGAGCATAAGATGTTCCCTAAAAGAGAAAAAAATGGAACTACTGTTTAGGGAAATTTGACTAAGGCAGAAAACACAGAAATGCTTTTTCATCTAATCATTCAGACACCAGCAAGGTCTTCATGGTAGAACAGGTGGAACCAATTTGCAAAATGCTTTTGAGATTACTTACTATATGGTAAAATGTTACTGGCGTCAGAACACTTCATTAGAAACTTTGAAGAACGCACCTATTAAAATTATTTCAATCATATATTATACACACACATATATATGAGAACGACAAACAGTATTTTATATGTAACAGTAAAAGGAGGGAAAAAAAAATCAGTCAAGAAAGATCGGGACTCTATAAGTCATAAAACCCCCAGAGTTTGCGCTTACTGACTGTAAGACACTGAGGGAAGGATGTAATGAGGTGCACTGCTAAAACTCCTCATAATCTGTAAGTCAGAGTATGGAAAAGATCGGTTGGATCATGCTACTATTAAAGCAACATTGATGATATATCTTTGCCCGTATCAAGATTCATTCTCTGAAGATTATGATAGTATATCCATACAAATCATGTCATGGGTGTCTTCAAATAGAGCAGGAACTGTGTTCTAAGAAATGTTGTGGCTGGACATATGAGCACATACACTAAATGAAGAGGGTTCATTCCTGCCTGTCTGACATTCATTTAGCCAGAAAGAAAATAGGAAAAAAAAAATCTGGAGAGAGCATAATTTCTCTATAATAAGAAATTGTTCTCATCAGTTTCTGAAACACATTACAAGCATTTTCTAAGTTAAAGACTCTCATTTCCACAATCTTCCTGTGAAGAAAACAGAAAATTTGACTTCTCAGGGCAGGAGGAATGAGCCTTCCACTGTCATTTCAGGGTATCTGCAGACAGAGGTGTCCTTTACACTAACAGCAGGAGTTGAAAAATGTATTGCTTAAATTCCTGTTGAACAGAGCTGTCTACAGATATAGCTACAAGCTGAGTGATGGCTCCCCCAGTCAGACGAGTACTCTGGAAAAGTATGTGAGATGACCAGGAATATGCAACCCAATTTCCAATAGTATGGGTCAACAGAAAATGTCCTCACCCTCAGTAAAGGTGAAGGAATGGTGGTTTCTAATGCAGAAAAGGCTGTACTCGGCACTGGTGAGGCTGCATCTTGAATACTGTGTTCAGTTTTGGACTCCTCACTACAAGAAGGACATTGAGTTGCTGGAGCGTGTCCAAAGAAGGGCAATGAAGCTGGTGAGGGGTCTGGAGAAGAAGTCTTATGAGGAGTGGCTGAGGGAACTGGGGTTGGTTAGTCTGGAGAAAAGGAGACCAAGGGGAGACCTTATATCTCTACAAGTACCTGAAAGAGGGTTATGGTGAGGTGGGTGGTGTTCTCTTCTGCCAAGTAACTAGCGATAGGATGAGATGAAATGGCCTCAAGTGGCACCAGGGGAGGTTTGGACTGGATATTAGGAAAAATTTCATTACTGAGAGAGTGGTCAGGCATTGGAACAGGCTGCCCAGGGAGGTGGTGGAGTCACCACCCCTGGAAGTATTCAAAAAATGTGTATACGTGGCACTTTGGGACACGGTTTAGGGGGCATGGTGGTTGTTGGGTTGATGGCTGGACTTGATGATCTTAAAGGTCTTTTCCAACCTTAATGATTCTTTGATTCTGTGATTCTGTTTAAGTTTTCACATCATCCCTGTAAAGACAGGCAGTGTAGTCTTATGGAACTGTAAACCTACAGAAGAATCTCAGACACTAAAATAAGTGGTACAGATAGAAAATAAAAAGAATCAGCTGCCAGAACATGATTAGGATTGTGTCTAGTTTGCTTTGTTCTGTTTTTGCTTTAGTAGTTTAAATCACACTTCTTAGTATTAAAACACATCAGTTCAGGCAGCTATTAATATCCTCTGAGATTTAGAAGCAATTACATTTAAAAATGGAATTGCAGAAGATGTATAAACAGGAATGATGTTTTAAAGAAATTAAACAAAGATCTTAATTGCAAATCCAGTCATATGGCTGAGAACAGGAATAAACCTTTGTTAAATAAAGTCTCAGTGACATGAAGAAATAATAATCTGACATTTTATTACATGAATTAGGTATTTCTTTCTAACTGCTAAATACTTGCTTGATGATCAGTTGCTGTCACATTTAGAACTGTAAGTTTTACCAGAAAAACCAAGTAAGTCCAACGAGATGCATTACTTACTCTGTATCTAGGACAGCAGCACCAGGCACTAACATAGACCATGGCCCTAACACAGACTGTGGCCATACTGTGTTAAGTTCATTACAGTAATTCCATAGTAATAAATAATGACAATAAACGTGTAATTCTAAATGAGGTTGAGAACAGTCTTGGTATCTTTTTTGGTCAGGTAATCTTCCATAGCAATCCATGATAAGAAAGATTATCTCACCCATTGTTAGTGAAATTGTCCAAATTTTTTACTTTTATAGTCTAGATAAAAACTGAATCCTGTTCAGTTCTGTTCCACAATTTCCTTATAAATTCCTAAATAATATGAAACTTAATTTGGTTCAGATTTTTTACAAACCCCAAATTAAAACTGTTCATTTTTGTAATCTTAGCCAGAATTTTGAAGTGAACAACTTCATTTTGGGTGAAATGTAGAGCTTGCATTAAATTTAGAGAAAAATTTGGCTGATTGATTGGGTTGGCGTTACAGAATGCTGATTTTACAGCACAACAACAGCTTGGCAGGTACCACAATAGTTTTTCTATCAATATTTATCTTAATTTTTTATGACACTTCTCATCAGTTGTGTTTTCCCAATTATTATGTCTATGTTTGAGAATCCTGTAGGTCATATTTAAGATGACGTTATAGTCTGCAACAAAACGCAAATGCAGAGATCTCCTGAAGCAAATCACACAAATGATGAGGATCATGAAGCAAAAAGACACTAAGAACATGAACTTCATATGCACATATGCTTTCCTGACCTTAATCCTTAAAGAATGACTTCACTTTTTGACATGTTACAGCAATTCTTTAGTTTGTAGTTCAGGAAGCTCATGCAAAATTGAAAAAAAGGAGCAGAAGAAGGATCATTCTAGGTAACAGTTGTGTACAAATATAGCTCAAATATTAACAACTACACAGAATAAATATTTGAAAACATTGCTGTGAAATGACTGACTTTTAAGAAAAAAGTTAGCCAGCCATATACAATTTCTAATGTGAAAATTGTGGAATTAGACAAAGAAGTTAACCTGATTTATTTTCTCAACTCTAACTGTAATGCAGAATCAAAAGAACAGTATGGCATTTATTTAACTTTGTGGTTGAGTTATATACCTTGGAGTCTACATAGTTAAAGTTTAAATCTGAGTAAAAAACATTTGTCTAAATTTATTGAACAAAGATCTGGAATTTTAAAAAGTGTTATTTGTGTTTATCAAAGTTTTTACTCGTTAGAAAACAATCCCTTCAAAATCTTTTTGTAATAGTACATTCTAGGTCTTAAATGTCACCATTTATAAGAGGACATTTTCAAATTTTTGAGGCTATTAAACAAATGCTTTCTCAGCCAGAAACATGAATTAACACAGTGGTTATTTTTGACTACAGAGGAACAGAAATAAGAGCCTCAAATTTGCCTGGTTAAGCGGCCTGAGTCTTCTCTCAGTTACTGCTGTATATTTGCTGAATTTTCCAATTTAGAACCTGATCTTATGTAAATCTCTCAATGAGAGATTTGCTGTTGAATTCTGAGAGAAGTGTTGATATCTTCAATGAAAAGTAAACCCAAAATTGTTCTTTTTTTTTGAGCTGAGCTAACCAGGAATGGAAGCTGAAATTATAGCTTCAGTGGAGTCATGTTTCCAGTCCCATAAGAAGAGAAAAAAGTGACCAAAAAAATGAGAGCAGCCATAATCACCAATGTCAACATTTAAAGCCATCAGAAAAAAGAGGAATCTTTAAAACTGATGAATTATCTTCAACCGTAATAACGATATACGTGAACAAACATCTTTTTACATGCTCTGCATTTCACTTCTGAGCACATAGAATTGGATTCCCTGCCCCCACTACCCAAGCATAGCTGTACATATTCTGTTGACAGTATGACAATACTTTGGGTATTTTGGAACATCTACTTTTACTGTCAAGACTGTTTGTTGAATTTACACTATGTAGTATTCGCACAGATGTTTTGTCCCAGCAGCCTTTGAAGAGAAATGCTAACAAGGCTTGTGCATGGGCATGAACAGCAGGATCAGAGCTCTAGGAAATACAGGGAAGCATGAAACTGCCTGAGAACCAGGCATAAAATGAGAGTTAATGATTGAGAAGCGACAAGTGCTTGTTGCTTACTGAATACATAGCTCTGGGGTATTTCACAATGCAATTTCATTTAACAAAAGCCTACTGGAAGATAAGGAAAATGTACTAATTTTTGATACCAATATAGGTACAGACTTCCCTGTGAATATACCTGTACGTGCGTGCTTGCTTATTTTATCTGCAAAGTCATATTTGTGCTCTACTTTCTCAGTGGCATGAGCAATATGTTGCAGTATATCCTAGCAAAGGTAAACTATGAATGTCACTTGAAAGCTGAATTGTACTCTCATATCATAAATCAAGTTCTGACCTTGGATGGAACTTCAGATGGGAGGTCAATATAACTAATAGTAAATCTGAAAGATTATCCTCTAGTCCAGTCACAACTCAACTAATTCCTAGCACTGTACAGATTTTAATTCTGTTGAAACCAAGTTAAGGTGTAACAGTGTTGTAAAGCATAACCTAACATAGCTCTCTTTGCAATAGAGACGTGTCCTTCCTGGTGAACTAGAAATAATTCATGACTTCTGCACACAATGTTAGGAATTTCAAAGTTCAAGCATATACTTAAGAGAGTTAAGAGCCTGGTGGAAAGGTGAAAGATTCTGACTTTGCTTTTTTTGGTTAAGTGACTGAGAAGTTCTCTTTGATTGAAAGACGGCTCACAGAGAGAAAACCTACAGTGAAAGAAAATAAAGGCTGCACAATTAACTACAGGAAAAAAAAGGAATTAAGATTACCTGTATTTGAAGTTATCCTTCCCTTGTGTATATTAATTATTCTACAGTCTAATTACATGATCACATATTAATTTTTTTCTCTAGACTCCAGACTCAGTCATGCACAGAATGGATACTGCTTGCAGCCTAGGGAGTTTTCAACATTTGGTTCAGTGTGCAGCCCCAGGCCTCACATAGATTCAAACCACATTCTGAAAACAAAATTTTTACATTTCCACATGAACTTTTCTACTTACATTACAATATCTAAGTGCCTAACCAATATTAATTAAACTAGTTCCTAATGCTTTTGTGAGTTAAATGACCTTACGGCTTCCTATCTACAAAGGGAAAGTGAGGCACAGCCACATCTGCCTGTGGCAAATAGTGTAGAAAATGTCAGCCAAACTGGTTAAAGTCTGGTGATGTCATGAGTTGCTAATTAGATGGTCTAGCGATAGAAAGCATCAACACAATCTGTAAGTGCAATTGTGCTCTGTACTATCTCTAGTATTTTTCAGCATGTTTTATAAGTTACTTCCAGCATTCTAGGGTGTATTAGTAGTAGTAACACTTTAGCCCAGAATTTCAAGAGTAATTATATAGTGCCGCCTTATACAGTACTGGAGTAACAGGATCAATGTCTAAAGCTGCTATAGCTTGTTTATTTGTGAGCTGTGATCTCACAAAAAGAACAGGGTCATGTTAGGTTAATACTTCAGAGTAACTTCAGGAGATGTTTCCAAGGAAATTTCAGATGCCACGAGGGATTGTAGGAGCATGCTCATTCTTCAGTGAGTACTACATAAAGCTATACTTTCAATATGCTATGTATCTCCACCTTGCTGTGAATTTTCCAAGAGATTCGAAATCATGATACCATCATGACTTTTATATTGGGCTTGTGGTGACATCTCTATACAGATCACAAAGACCTAAAATTATTATGCCACAAACTGTGCCATGTGTTATAACAACCAAAATGAATGAAAAATGTGTACAGGTATCTGGCATGCTTTGCCAAATAGAAAGCCATTTTCCTGTCCATTTAGGCATATGCTAATGTAGGTGTGGAAAAGACACGGTTGCATACTGGAGTTGACAGAGAAAAACTTGGTGATCGTAGGTTTTTTTCCAGGAGCAGAATATATTTTTAAAAATTCAGAATAAAGTGAAAAAAGCCCCATGTTTGAATAGACACTTCCAGAAATGAGTATATGTATAAAGAGCTGGTGCAAGAAGGTAGGAGTTAGTTGTATTCTGAGTGTGGCACTTGCTCTTTAGGTGTCAGTTACTGTTACTTTTGCATTTCCATCACGTAGATGAGGATAATATTGCACAAGGCTTCTGTGAAGCTTAATATAAAGAAAACATTTTGAAATGGCAGAGGGAAAGGTATTATATAAATATCATAAGTACTAAAACTAAGATGCTGTTGATGGTTGCATACTTATTCCTGGGTAAGAATTATGAGTTTGCTCCTTTTCCTTGTATTTCTTACAATATGTATGAGACACACATTTTGCCCATGGAGGATCTTGGATTTTTATTTATTGTAAGACATTTTATTTCTTTGTTTTAAACGAATGTTGCATGTATTTATCTGCATGCAAATGTCTTATTCTATTGAGGTGCCTAAAGCCTTTGGTAATTGAACCTGTAGTGTAAAATTTATGGTGTTATTTGTAAAGTAACTTACTGGAAAGTAAACAAAAAAAATCTGGTATTCGCTGCCTTGAATCTAGAGCAAACAAAATTTAGTTTTCCTGGCTGTTAAACTTAAATCTACGTCCTAAGGTCTTACTGTAAATCTCATATACCTTATTAATAACACTGGCCAGAATTAGTAGAATAAAGACAGTTGTAAAGCTTATCTCCAGCTCCACAGTTGTTAAGTTGTCAAATCAGGGCACGTAGGTTAAGATTAATTCTGCTAAAATGCCTACTCCAGTTAATTCCCAGAAACACTCTGCAACAGGACATATCAGACCAAACACCATAAATAGTTGTAGCGAAATATGATTTAAGGGTAAGATGTATGTGCTGCTCAGTTTATGGCTGGCTTTATTTCTAGCAGGCTAGAAGAACAAGAAATTCATATCCCTGACACCTCTCCCCAATGTCTAAGTGTTGCTGTTCTATCGTTTAAAGCATATATACACTCACAGCTTGCAAGAGCCATGATTAGCTCCCTGCACCTAAAAAAGTTACAATTCCTACAATGGCCCAATGATACAGATGGTCTTCTGAAAATGTGTTAAAACAAAAGTATTTGAAATTATACGGTGAAAATTAAAGATGCCTAAACTGCCCCTGCAGCCCTCCCCTCTCCCAAGAGGAGTCTAACTTCTATCTCTGAGTTTTTGACTAAAATTACTTCTCAGGCAAACTCTTTGGCATCAATGACAGCTTAGGGAGTCTCTGTGTCCTCCTGCACCCCGTCTCCTCTTTAGAAAGGTGTATTTAAGCCAGAAAAATTCAAGGCATGGCTTTGAACTACCCTCATCAAGAAACATACAAAGATCTTTCCAAGCTGAGACGTAATCCAGTCAACAAAGGTTAAGAGCATGGAATTAGGGAAGCTGGTTCCTGGCAACTGCTGTTGTTATACAGTTACTGTGCATAATTTAGCTACTTAAAGAGCATTATAAGCTGAGCAGGTCCTGCTGTAGTCATACTTAAGTCTTTGGATCAGACTGAATGTGAGTCAAAGCTCACTCAGAACATTAAAGCAATCCACTATACAACATATACTAAATTATAAGCAGTTGTGTGCAGTTTTAATTTTAGTTCAGTTCTACATTAACTCAGGGGTTCCTAAGCGTGCATTTTTGCTGATTATTTCATTACCATATGATAGACTAACAGCATGATCTAAGTGCTGAATATCTAGTCCCACAGGGGGATTTGATAATGCAGATGTCAATGACCTGGCAGAGTATTTATGCTAATGGTTTCCAATAATGGATCAGGGCTCAAGTCCTCTGCGTGCACCAAAGGATCTCCGTATCTTATGGCACAGCAAACACAGTCTGTCGCTTTCCTGATCTGTATAGGTCTGATTCCAAGTGTGCAGCTTTTATTTGGAAACTGAACAGTTCTAATTGCTGTGACAACCAAACACCACAAATATAACTTTTCACAAACAGACTTTTTTTTAAAAAAGCAATAATGCAAAAAAATCCTAACTGCCCCAAACTTCTCTATCAATCCGAAAACAAGATGTCCCCATCTAGAAGAAAACAGATGATGTTTTAAATGCCCAACAGTTTAGAATTTTTGATTCATATACTGTTTTATATGCTATAATCCATGACTACTGGGGTTGAAACAATTATATCTACTAAAACAATGCAAGGGCATAAAAAACATGTCTGTTTCAAAATACACTGTTTCAGGACAGCTCCTGTATTCCATTTAAGGATTACAAGATAAATATATAAATGCAGCTGTGTTTCTGGTTTTCCAAGTGATTATATTTTGCTTGACTTCTTGTGCCTGGACTGATTTATCACAGGTACACTTACCTCAGCTTTTCAAAGAAATTTTTGGACTATTAAATCTTATTTTTCTAATAGTCTAAAGAAGTAGAGTTGCATAGGTGTTCTTTAATTCAATTTTCCTGTTACAATACAAAGGTATCACAGAAGAAGAATTGGTATTTGCCAGAGAATCTAGAAACAGTGACCTTTCCCTGTGACCTTGATATAAGTACTGAAGTCTGTGACTGAACACATCTCTTTAACCAGCTGAACAGGAAAAGATGAGCTATGAAGAAGTGGAAAATAGGAAAGACCAAAATGTATTTCCAGAAAACAGGGATGTGCACCCAGAAGTCATTGCTGCAGACACGACTGAGTGCAGAACTAATGTGGGCTGTTAGCAGATTTGCTAAACGCGTGTGCAAATCCTATTTTTGGATTAAATGACTCATGTTAACTACACACAAGCCAACTAACTCTCAAAGTACAACAACAGAAATAACTTAAATGAAAACATGTCCTTCAAAGAATGTTGTGGTTTCATTAGTATTTTTTATTTTTTTAAACAGGCAAATGACCTGTTGGTAGAACTGGCAGGTTCTACTAACCGGTAGAGAGACACAGGCAATTGCTTTGGGAGGCTGTTGACAGGATGTGGTAGACATGTCCTTTGCCTATGCCTGTATGTAGCTAGGTCAGGCTTACTGCCAGTCAGCTGAGTGAATGCCACAGCAATTCAGAATTTAAACTGCCAGCATCTTCCTCCATCAGAAATGAGGCCACATTGCCCAAATAATATTAGTCAGGAGAAGACAACTCTCTCCAACCAGGTATGTTCAGTGCCCTCTCTCTCAGGAACTAGCCTCCTGTCCTTCACATAAGCAGCTGCTCCCTGTGCCAACCTTTTTCCCTTTCTATGTTGAACTAGAAATTACAAGAGAAATGAGAGAAGTTGCAGCTGGAGACTGTCTTCCTGAAGATTCTTCCCCAGCAGATTCAAAAACTTGTATAACTGGCTAAATATTGGAAGTTAAGGTGCTCACAACAGAGCTATAATTAATTTCTGATACAAATGTCTCCATGTGTCTCTTGGGCATAACAATAATTAATCACATTATCAAATGCTTGGATCTCCTACATTAACACACATATCTCCCTCTGTCATTACCCTGCTATAGAGAAAGAAATTGGAGGGAAGACAAGCAAATATTGTGATCTGTAGCTAAACTGATGGAGCATAAGCTAGAAACCATCAGCTTCACTTCTCAGAAAGATAGTTCTATTGAAATCTAGCTCTATTTTCTTAAGCACATAACCGGCCCAGTCTTAAACTCTTTATTTCAGATACAGCTAACAGGATTGACTCAGCTTTGTGCTAACAGTCCAACATAAACCAACCGGAACCCTATCAGAATTAGCTTTAAGACTTCCTGGCAAGATGAAATTGCAGTTTCCTTACTGCAAGAGATGTTGGACTTTTAGTTGCATTCAGAAGTGATCACAAGTCCTGAGCCTCTCAATTTCCTAAACCTACCCCTAATTCCAGTTTTATTCATACCATAGTGAAAAATTCTCACTCCACAACTAACAGAGCCTTGCAGGGTTACAGAGAAGGAGTTACTGAAGTGGTGCAGAGTTCAAAGAAGGTAAGGCAAGCATGAAAACTGGTGTAAGGGCAAGTGGCTTTTCTTTAGTGGTAATGGGGAATAGATGATTATAGGACTCTAACCATCACAATGTAATGGAGCGCTCCCGGAGTGTTTGAGGAAGTCCTGGTATGGAGCTGTGGCTAGGTTTAGGATTTCTAGGAGGAATTTTTGAGGAAGTACAGCAGGGAATGCTAAGTACAGCAGCACTAAATACCTTTAGTGTTTAGTTATAGGTCCTGTAAATATCCATGGGCCATGAAGTATGACAAGGGTTAATGGTGTTAGGGGTTAGGACTGTAGCATCTAAAAGCTATGTTTAGTGTTAACGTCAGATAAACGGTAAGACTGGGGCGAAAGCCATTGCTGGCAGATATTGCCTTATACTTCACTGTAGGAGAGGATCATGTTCTCTGATATGGTATTAGGAATAAAGAAAAAGATGAAGTACAGACTAAAGCAAACTAGCTTTTAAAAAACCTGCTCCAAAGCATCTGTGAGCCAGACTCTACTGATACCAACTCTGTTATTCATGTGTGCTTTATAGTAGCTCATCGTTCTGTCTCCAGCTGTAATCCTGACTTGAACCCTGCTCTTTTCATCATAACTCAGCCCTTCACCACATACAGAACCCACTACACTTTCAGAAGCCAGAACAGCACAGTTATTTTTTTCTGTGAATTAGTATTGAACCATTAAATAGTATTCTTAGTCAACTATTTGCCAGGCTATGTTGGAAATTTCCAACAAAAATAAATATTGCTATTTGCCAATGCTACCACCTCCACATCCTTAATCATGTTTTTAGGATGAAGGGAAAGCTGTTTGTTTGTTCTTTCAAAAGGATTCACAGACTATTTTAATAAAAGTACAGGTGATGTGTTGTTGGCAAAATTTTAGTAATTACAGTCTGCCTATCTGATATATCCTGCTGTAGCTGTTCACTTCCCAGCCTAGTGTTGTAGTCTTTTCTATCAGAGATACCAAGGGTGTTATATTTTACAAAGAATGAGTACTATTCTTAATTACTATTGTGATTTGTGTTAAAATGTACCATGTGTTTCAAAGATTTATATAGGTGAACTGTACCATTCCAATTAGCTGTTGGCTTTGTGGATTTTGGTAAAAGTTTAAAGTTCCATCAGCTTGACCAGCAAGATACTTTATCCTCTAGCTATTGCTTTGTCATTGAATCTTGACTGTATAATCAATCAAGCCTCTCATTTATGAAAGCATTTCCTAGCCTGTGATAGAATGTGAGAATACCACAGCAAATAAGAGAAATACATAGATGCTGCCGTTACATTTTCAGGCTAAAGTTATTAGAAGATGGAAGCATGAATTACTGGAAAACACATTTTTTGGATAAAACAGAACAATCAGGCAGAAAAAGGGAATAGGATTAGGCAGAGTTTCATATGCTTCCTATACAGAAGTTAAAATTTTCAGATAGTTTTCTCTGCCTAAACCATGGTTAGTAATTTTGTATTTTGCAAAATATTATAACCAGCAGAATTCATGAGCAGAACTTAGCATTGTTTCTCAGAAATCTACTCTGTTTAAGAGAAATCACCCGTACACATTTGCTAACTGGAATTTGAAGTTCCCTAAGTAATACTGAGACGCAGTACTGTACATTACAGATCTTTTTAAAGCACTTTTACTTTTCTGAAACCCAAAAGTCAACTATGCAAAATTCAAACATGGGAAGAATCAAAGCACTTAGATATATTTGAACACTCATGAGAAAACACCTGCAAGAGAGTTCTGTGTTTTTATTATTACCAATGTGGCCTGCAATCAGAACATCAGTCAAGGACTCATTCTGTCACAAGTTTTACTGTCAAAAAGATAATGCTTACCTATAGCTAACAGCTAGAGAGATAGTACTGGCGTATATAAATTACTTGTATGAGAATTGAGTGTAGTAGCTTAAATTTTTTTTTACTTTACACACAGCAAAGGATTGTAATAGATCAGCAGTTTATATGGGGTTCATAATGTCTGCTAAAAATACCAACTAGGTGTTGCAAAACAAAACAGCAATTTTGTTCATTGTCTTGCCCCTGCTAGTCCTTCCTGAGCTAGACTCAGCTGTGTAACACATTCACAGCAGTTTATCCTATTCTGGCAAATTCTTTGCATTTAGTTCTCTAGTTTCAGAATCTTCTGAAAAGAAAAAATCCTTCCCTGAAATGTCTCTTCTTAGTTCTTTATAGGGAACACCTGATCACTTCCCAGTGGGATCCGATAACTTGCATGCTGTTATCAGGCTCCTAGCTTCCTCACCTTTAGAGGACTTCTTCTGTAACAAATACAGAGTAGTCTCATTTAAAGAAACAAGACTTTTATTTTTAGCCATAGAAGCTGAATACATAAGGACATGCTGAATCATATTATTCCAACATGATTCATAATAGCAGCTCACAGTACATTTACACACCCACAACTTGGGGAATTTTGAAAAGGAAAAGGGAAAAATTAGTATTTTCTGTGTAGTCCCTCTCACCTTCCCACGGGGGTTGAAGAATCATCACTTGTTCTTCCCTGACATGACTTCCCACCTCTACACTTAAAACATTGCAGGCACTGAAAATTCAAGGTGGCTGCAGCAACAGTCAGAGGAAATGGGAGATTATTGGTTATTGACAGCTAAGCAAAGAACTAGTAGACCAGACTAGAGTAAAATCTGTGGACTGAGAGAAAACATGCATTATCACATGTTTCTGGGCAGATAAATAATGGTCTGAAGACAACTGCTGCACTGCACAGTTGTTATTGTAGTCACTGATCCTCAATATTTAAACCATGGTTTGCAATTAGAATATCTACACAAATATATTCTACCTTTTATTGTAATGACAAACATCAGTTATAAGAGAAGCATTGGGGGTGTGGGCGGGATGTGGTGTGTGTCAGTAACTACCCTCTGATAGCCCTGAAAGGGTCTTACACTCTTCTGCACCTGAAGAATACATTAATTTCACCTCAGCAAGACAAAGCATACATTCTTCATCCTATATGACTGAAAGCAGGAGGATGTTCAGAAAGACAAAGTACTACCACCGTAATACTGCAGTCCTTGTGCTGGGCTGCCGGCAGCACTGCAGTTGTCAGCAGAGCCAACAGTGGAACTGAACAGAAACATTAAAAAGGTCTCATAGAAAAGCTAACATCTGGATACAGTTACTGGAAAAAATCACTGCTGTGACTGACATCTGGACTGACGACCTACCAAAAGCGACCTATTAAGCAGCAAGTCTTAGTAATTCTGTTGCTCAACTGGACAGTGGAGGGGTGGCAAATTATCACACATCCCCCCCATTTGTCAGCTGGAGGAAGATTGTGGCACGGGCTCTGCATGCAGCAGGCGGAACCTTGCGCGCCCGGCCGTGAGGGGCTCGCCAAAAGTCATAGCCCTGCTCTCTGGTTGGTGCTATGTTATAGCCCATGCCAGCCTGCTTCCCGCTGCTGCTGGGGGAGGCTGGGGGTAACAGCCACGGCCAGGGCTGGAGGTGGTCCTCATGGGCTGCAGCAGGAAGCCAGATGCCCCAAGGGTACTCCTCATCTCAGGTTTGTACTTTCCCCTCACCTTTATTTTCCCTTCCATGGCAGCAGCAGTGTAACACCAGCCCTACCTAGCTCCTGGTCTTGTGATGAAGCAAAATTCAAGACACCTGAAGCAACCTGGGAAAGTTGCAAAGGGCTCAGAGATGGCCATAGTGGCTGTAATAGAGAGCTCCAGGAGAAAAATAGACCAGCTTCCATAATTCAAGACATTACTTTATGTACACTGATATGACGGTTCGCTTCACAGTTTGCTGACATCTGTCCTCTTTGTGCACACAGATTTTGGGACATTCATGGTGAGATGCAGCTCACTAGGCATGCAAAACTAGAGGCTGGTTTCAAAATATGTCTTTGAAAATACAACTGAATATATTTTTTACTATCTCTGTACTATTAAAGATTTTAAGAAGCAGTGGTACTAGTTCTTTGAAGTCAGCATGACTTTTACATATGCACTAGAAGAAAGATGATAGGCTCAGCCATTTTCAGAGAAGAAATAAGCATGTATTTACAGAGTTCTATAGTAAACTTGATTAATACTGCAGATTGCCGTATGAAAAATCTGTTTATTTTACTTTGGTTAACAAACAAAGAAAGAAGCCTCTGCTGTCACATGAAATAATCACATCAACAAAACAAGAGTTCTCTACCTGAATTTTGTTTTGAATGATGAATGGAAAGGATGAGTTGATTGTATGATAGTCATTATATTGGCTTGGAGAGACCAATTGCGCACAAGCAGCTAAAATTTATGTTTGGAGGAAAGTTATATAACTGTGGGAAAGGTAATATATATTATGATACATGGCAGATTTATGACCTTATATTCCCCTGCATTCCCTAACTTTGAAAGTTAAAAGTCTAGCAATGACTTTATGGACATAACACTAAATGATCCATAAAGAAATTGCACTTATATCAGAATGTATGGTCTTCCATGTACATAGCTGAAAGTTGAAGCTGTGTAGCAAACAGGAGGGATGCTTCTTGCTGGCATTTACTACATTGCTATCAAGTCCCTTTAATCCTGGGAAGCAGTTTGCCACCCTTAGCATCTGCATGGCAAACATGTTACCAAGAAATGAGGTGATGGAGAAACAGCAGAAACTGTTAACATTGAAATATGCCCAAAACAAATGGCAAGCAACAGAGGAGTGTGACACACTTCATAGTTTGAATGAACAACAGTTCAGAATTTGTAAGGCTTTTTATGGAAAGTATCTCGAAGTACTTCAAGGCCTAGAACAGTCCTTCAGGTACCCTGCTTCTCCTCTGCTCAAAATAATTAAAACAACATCTCTTCTGGCATAATTAATTTTTACTTATGTGAATTAGCTTCCTTGCATTCATAGCTCTTCTTGGGACTGATCTTCTGTTCTTCTCTCTTTTTGATGTTTTTTGTGGGCCTGAACAGCTTTTTTCCCCTGCCTTCTGCAGCCTACAAGTTCCCCTTTCACTGAAAAGCCATTTTCTGTAGAGCTGTGCTTTCCAGCCCTGTCTGACACAGCTTGACAATTCCTGGCATTCACTTTCTTAATTTTTCTTCTCTTGGCTTTGAGAGCTCTGTAAAAAAGACCAGCTCTGAGCAGGGTGTGACACTTCTCTGTACAACATTTGCCCAATGGTTTAATCCCTTCTCCAATGCTTTTTTGTTAGCTAAGAAAAACACCTAGGCTCTAAGATGAGAAATGTCCATGATTTTCCTGACTTTTCTTGTCTCACAATCTTTCTTTGCCTGATTTACTGCTGAAGTCTCCTTCAAACAATCTTTCTCCCCCATTTCCAGAATGGTATATATGATTTTGTTTTCCCAAAAAGACTCTTCACCATCCCAACTTCTTTCCTAGCCTTGGATGCTTAGTATTCATTACAAGAGTCTTGACCAGCTTTCCTTGAAGCCAACAGGAATTTTGTTACCTCAAACAGAAGTCAAATTCTAAAATAAATCCTGTATATTCTAGTATATCCTTCAGAGAAATACGATAATTAGGTCACCTTACCTACCCCCCTCCCAAATAAGGACAAATAATATGGTCACTAACTTACAACTTAGACACCTAAAATGTGGCCTGAATTGCAAATTGTTTATCTTCCAGGTAGTTTCGTTGCACATAAAATAAAAAACACGTGAAGCAAGAGCATGAAAACAGCAAGGGCATGTTTTGAATCTGTTTAACTGCTACTAAACGCAACAGCAAAGAAAAAAACAACAAAACAGAAGAAGGTAGAGGAGCACAGATATCAAAAATTGTTTCAGTTATTCAAATGGAAAAATAATTTTATCTGGTATAACCAAGAGTAGACGATTTTGAGAATGGAAAGATGTGCTGTAATCGTAGTGAATTAAACTGAATGTGTAGTTATGAATCCAGTAGGGATTTTAAAAAAGAACAAACTAATATGCTTTACAGATATTTCAGAAGATAAAAACATTAAAGGGGAAAAGTTCAGTTCAGACTCTGAGCTGGTGTGACAGTGGTGGTGAAGTATGCTTGCCATGAATAAAAATAGAAAATTTATTAGTACATAAATGAATCAAGAGCCTCTTAAAACACATGCCCTACAGCATTTGCTTCCAGCAGTTTTGACACATTTGTCCATCAGTATGTGAATCAAAGAGATTAGCTTAAAATTACTTGCCCTGGAGAGAAGGAAAACACAAAACAAGAAAAAAGAGAGAAAGATTTTCTTTGCAACAACTTCTATTTCATGCTATCAGAACACTGAATAAACTGTTTTAAGTACAAGTTGCCAGGCTGAACAATATTGTTCCCATGTTGAAGTCTCTCCAGTTGTCTGCCACATTTGACTGCATGCAAATAATAATGCTCTGTTGATGAGAAAAAGAAGGAAAAACAAACTAACATTTGTATGCCAGGAATAAAAAACTTCAATGCTTGAGAAGAAACATGACCAAAAGCGGCTGAAGAAACTTTTTCCTTTAATGAAAGTGTTACCAGAATGCTATTTAGGTTTTTAAGTCAGCAAATATATAGTTTCATTTCACAAGACATGTAACTACTACTCCCTCAGTAAGTTTGCAGACAACACAAAGTTGGGTGGGAGTGTTGATCTGCCGGAGGATAGGAGGGCTCTGTAGATGGATCTGGACAGGCTGGATCGATGGGCAGAGGTCAACTGTATGAGGTTTAATAAGGTCAAGTGCCGGGTCCTGCACTTGGGTCACAACAACCCCATGCAATGCTACAGGCTTGGGGAGGAGTGGCTGGAGAGCCGCTCAGTGGAAAAGGACCTGGGGGTGCCGGTTGACAGCCGGCTGAATATGAGCCAGCAGTGTGCCCAGGTGGCCAAGAAAGCCAACAGCATCCTGGCCTGTATCAGAACTAGTGTGACCAGCAGGAGTAGGGAAGTGATAGTGCCCCTGTACTCAGCACTGGTGGGGCCTCATCTTGAGTACTGTGTTCTGTTTTGGGCCCTTCACTACAAGAAGGATGTTGAGGTGCTGGAGTGTGTCCAAAGAAGGGCAACGAAGCTGGTGAGGGGTCTGCAGAACAAGTTTTATGAGAGGCGGCTGAGGGAACTTGGGTTGTTCAGTCTGGAGAAAAGGAGACTGAGGGGAGACCTCACTGCTCTCTACAACTACCTGAAAGGGGGTTGTGGTGACATGGGTGTTGGTCTCTTCTCCCAACTAACTAGCGATAGAACAAGACGAAAAGGACTCAAGTTGTGCCAGGGGAGGCTTAGACCAGATATTAGGAGAAATTTCTTTACGGAGAGAGTGGTCAGGCATTGGAACAGGCTGCCCAGGGAGGTGGTGGAGTCACCATCAGTGAACGTGTTCAAAAAACATGTGGACGTGGCACTTCAGGACATGGTTTAGTGGGCATGGTGGTGTTGGGTTGATGGTTGGACTTGGTGATCTTAAAGTTCTTTTCCAACCTTAATGATTCTGTGATTCTGTAACTACAGGTTACTGACACTGATAAATTAACATGATCTTTTTCATCATATCTCATTGACCTCAATCTCATATCATTTGATATAATAAAACTAATAGAGATTATTCTTCTCATGCCTCCAAAATAGCAGATATTTCCAATGCAACAAAAAGTAACAACTCATATAATACTTTACAAAACCTAAACCAAAACTGACCTCCCTAATAGTATTGTCAAAAAATTACTTCCCTAAAAATAAAAATAGACTTATGATACAGAAATTAATTAGAGCAACATTAATACTATTAAAGCATTTAGAGTATACTGCATTACTCATCTTTCTGGCTCAGCTCACCTGTGCTTCCATTACACTTCACATGTTCCATTTGGACTTTCACAGGGCATGAAGCATGGGACTTCTCATCTGTAGTACATAGATAATATGAAGAAATTGAAGGCAAAAAGCAAGAGACACAGATGGACAGTCACTGTGAATCTATAACAAATATACAACATTGGTTTTGTGAACTGTAAAATCTTTTCTACATAAAACTGCAGACTAATATATCATACTTTTATACATAAAAATTACATACATATACATACTCACAAAATATGTTATCTCTGATATTTTATTCATTTATTACACTGCAATAAATTGTCAAAAATATCTTGTCTCATATCAGGCAAAACATCCCACAGTCTAATAAAAACAATGGCAAAGACATTTGGTCACGGAACTGAAATGTTTGTCATCTGTGCTTGCCAACAGCAAATCCCGCACCAGCTAAAGGCAGACAAACAGCCTTCTCTTCCACTGTGCTCTGGCAGCTGCCAAAAATCAAAATTGGACAGATCGTACATAGAAAAACAATTTGAGGATTTCAAGACAAATTTGAGGCATATGGTCACTGTACAATATATAGTTATCTATCATTCATTGTTTGACATGAAAATATTATTTTTATATCTTTTATGGTCTAATTTTCCCCTACCAATGCCTCTTACTGAAATTTTAAGGTCAAATGTGACCATTGCTTGCTGCAGGATGAAGATTTTTTTAATGATTAGGCCGTAATCCAGCTCCAATTAAAGTCAATGAAAAGACTCTAATAGCTACATTGAACCAGGCACAGCGCCAGCGCTTCCAGACTTTGCAAAAGCCCTAAACAAAGGTGCTTATTGTACAGCAAATCCCACATTCACTAATGCAGCTATCTACATCCAGTAAAGTGGTAGACAGGTTTTTGCAAAATGCCATAACCTTTCTGATAAGCATTGACTGGCAAAAACAATGTCCAGGTTCACTGGAAAACTACTGAAAACAATATGATAGCATAAAACCACATTTCAACCCTTCATAAATATGAATTATATTATCTGGGTTTTTGCGAAGAAGTGCTTGTGAATCTGCATTTGCAAGCGGTGGGTTAAACTGGTTTACAGAAGCAGAACATTACTAGGGAGCAGAGATGCAAGGGAAACTCAGTAAAACTAACAACTCAGAAAAACAAACAACTGAATATGCGCAAGACCATCACACCTCAGAACACAATGAACCAGAGCAAAAGTAACCAGCCATTAGCCATCCTCAGCAATACCTTACATGCTCATTAGTGTCTATGTGTGGGTGAAACCAACTCATGAGCAGAAGGACCTGTTCTCCCAAGCGCAGGGTCTATCAGGGATCCAGGTTTGGGAATGCTGCTGTCCACCCCACCCCCAGTGGTCAGCATTCACTAGAAAGTGGAAGTGCCAGTGAAGTTGCTGCTGTGGGCTGCTGATTTTGACAGACATGTTGTCTGTTACCACTGTTTCTTGTGAATCTGGTTTGCCATTAGCCATTCCCATTAATTTGCTCTCTGGAGACCATTTCTACTCAAACCTCTGACCAGACCATGTGAGTCAGATCACAGCAAACTCCTGCAGCATGCCAGTTCTTTTATAAGGGGTCAGCAGAACACATACACTCTCCCACAAAAAAGAAAGAACCCAAAACCCCAAGTGAATCCTCGTTCCTTTCCCTAAAAATCCCCTAAAAAACCAGATTGGCTCTTAAAAGTTCTTTTGCCAAGGATTCTTCACGTAAAACTGCAGCTACAAATACCTGCTTCACGTGATTGCTTTACCCTGAAGCACAGCATATAGTCGGGTTGTCCAGGATTTCTCAAACGTAATGAAGACAACCATATTTTCTTCAACTTTACAACCAGAAGTTCTTGAAAGAGAACTAAAAAAATATTTCCAAGTACATATTTATATCAAATTTCTCTGGGTCTGGCCCCTTGTAATCATCTTACCTACCCTGATAGTTGTATGAAGGGAGTGCTCATGCCGTTGTGGGCACCTGTGATTCTATCATTTTCAGGGAGAGGCTACTTGGCTTCTTTAGGCCACTATGTTTTCTTCTCATTTCCACCAAATTACTTACTAGGTGTGCTTGGTACAGTCTTCCTGTCAAAGCAGGTTAGTGTTAAGTGGTTGTTACCTGCAGATGTTAGCAAGAATTTAGGGAAAAATTACGAGAAAATAATCTAGTACTTGGACATAGTAGTACAAGGATGTGAGGGTAGGCAAGACAAAGTAAGTCACTGACAAGAACATTTTTAAAGCTATAAAGCTTGAAGTCCCAGAATCACTCAGAGAATGTATATGTGACATCACCAGCACAAAGCAAGGGTAATCATCTCTCTCCTGGTAAATATTGGATTCACCCTATTGTGGTTGTAGGACCAAAAGTTCTACTGGTGTAAAATTGCTACATTTGAGAGAAATCAATGAAGCTGCATTGGTTTAAACTATAACGGAATCTGACAATCAGAGAGCTTCTAATTTTTAATATATTGAAATGTCATTTATCTGTGTATGTTTGCTGCAACAAGAAAATACTAAGCATATTACCATGAAATATTAACAAGCAATTCAGAAACTGCAATGATCCAAGAGGCTCAAGAACAAAGACATTACAGCTTTATAAATACAAAAGCAATAGAAAAAAGGAAGAAATAATTGACATGATGCAAAAGGTGTCTGCCACCAGTCCCTTCCCATGGTGCTGTCAGGGGTCTCTATTTTGTTATGCTGCAAAGAGTGGGTGGTCTGGGGTGAATACAGTGCTCTAGGACTGAAGAAATTTGGAGATTAATTCCTGGTTTGGCATCAGGTCAAAGGCTTGTATGGCTCGCATAATCTAGCACTCACGTCATTTTATCTTTTTGAAATGGTTAGTTATAAGACAGAGACTGTATCCTTGTGGATTGGTACAGATCAGTAGAATAGGAACCCACTCTTGCTCAGCTAAGACCTCACTACTGTAACTTTGTGATGAAACAAAAAACATCATCTACATCCTTCCAGTAAGTGCTAACGTTCTCAAATAACTGTAAGCCCCGAAAGGCTCTTCTGGTTTCTAATGGTTAATTGAGGTTATATACAGGGTCATCCCTCCAGACAGATTGTTCCCAGAGACTCTGTATTTGTTAACAGACCCAAAAACCTAAATAGAAACTTAGTTCGAGTTGTGGGTTTTGGTTTGTTTGTGTTTTTTTTCTTTTCTTTTTTCCTCCCAGAAAAAAATACTGAATTTCTTTGTGAATCTCTAGAAAAAATTATTGCAGCACTTCAAATGTAGAGAGCAGAACTTTTTGTATGCTATTCCAACTGCACTACAGACATGTTTTAAAAGAGTAGGTGCTATATTAAGTTCACATCACGGTGTTGTTTGTTGTGCATTTGCCAGGTCCAATTAAGCAAAATTTATCAAGGCTGGCAACAATCAGCTTGTTTCATCTGCTCGTTAAAAAGCCTGATCCATATTTTCTGTGAGAAAATTAATGGTTGGCCTGACTTAGAATACTGATCACCACTTCAGCTAAACAGTAAAAGATAAAGAAAGCTGAAGAGACTGAGACTGTCTCTGCAGTTTATTATCCTGTACACAAAGTATTACAGTTAATGCTCTATTTTTTTTTAGTTCTGGACAGGTAAAACATGATTAATTAACAAGCAACAAAAAGGCCTGTATATAACCATCATGTGTGACATAAAACTGGCAAAATATTGCTGTTTTCTGTTAGCTGGAATCTGAGATGCTGTTTATCATTTTACTGTAAATCTTTAACAAAATCACCGTAATATCAGTTATGTAGCACGTATGCAATCTAACAGATATTTCACTAACTTTCTATCTATCAACTGGCTTCTGCTGATGGCTGTAAGAGAACATTATAAAAGCCCAAAAGTCGTGGTGCTAGACCAGCACAGAATGGATTGGTACAGCAGTATCGGGAACAATCACAGAATAAGCTACACTTAACGCTGACAATTTTGGTATAGCCCACTATACAGAAAACATTGCATGCTGGAGCGTAGAGTAATGGAAAGCTATTCTGCTACAAAAATGTTGTGACAGGCTGTTATCATTGTAAGAAATATAAAATGTACTCCATTATTCAAGCCACACAGTCTCACAAAAATACTCACAGATGCTGTTTTTACCTATCTCCTTGCCTCTGGATTATATTGGCTGCCACTAATACGGCACAGGCCTTTAAATGGGAAACCAGGTCATTCATCTAACAGCCTGGAGAGGTTGGTTTCTTCTGCCACTGCTTACACAGTGGCCATCTAGGAACACTTCACTCGCCTTTAGGGAGAGCTGACTGATATCTGAACGCGGATGGAAGTTTGCTGTCCCTTCCAAAAAGACAGTTTTTTTGTTCTTGAGCTGCTTGTTAGCCAGCTTGATTTCCAGCATTAGCACTGTTCCAAAATAAAGGCCTCAGATGATGTGACATAGCTAACATTCCTGTAAATGAATGCTGACAGTACTTAGAGAATATACCAAGTTTTGTTACCGAAAAATCTAATTAAGCATTTTGCGGGGGGGAAGTTTCACAGGAGTGATTTAGAATATGACAACTTTATTTATCTCTCTAAAAGCAATCTCTGGAAGAAAACAAAGTCTGATGGAGAAAAATGTTGTACCTATTTGGTCCTTTGAACTCCACTGAAGAAGTTATTTTTTGCACTGCCGTTCCACAGTTCACATAAAAACTATACTAAAATTACTTGTTGAGTTATCTGAAAGCACACAGCAGAGAGCAAGACATCACAAGTAAAATAAATACCAAATTCATTAATTTGGTATTTTCTTCTTCTTGTGAGTCGAAGAAAGAGCTCAAGATCATTTTTAATCCCAGGCTGTGGCCTCCCTTCTGCACAATTTATGACAGTACATAAGAGTATACTGTTCCCTTCCCCATTGATCCTCCTTTGCAGTGGAAGACTTAATTTTTGAGTTTCTATTGAATAGGCATATTTAAAGTAATGAATGGCCAACAACCCAAGAACGGCCCAGGTTTATTCTTCACTTCCAAGTAAATTTGATAGGGGAGGACTATTGTCTGATTGTTCCTCAGTACTATTGCTCCATTGGAGGCACTGAAATTCTCAGAATGAATCTTAATTCAGACTCTGATGTGACCAAATGTTAGATGCCTGGAATTAGAGACTGCTTAACTAGGCTGCTATATATGATCCACATCCTTTGGATGCTATTTATAAAGACAAAGTAGACTTGCCAGGGGCAAGATGGGACTTTCTGTCTCTGGAACATTTGTTTATTAATTTCCCATGGGTTTGCTACTCAGCCATACTCATTTCCAACAAAAGTGTTGCTATAGTTTCTCTTTTTCCTCCTTGTCTTTAACTTAATACCCTTTCTGATCTATGTAATGATTATTTTTCTTTTTTTACTTTCCTTTGACCTCTGAGATTACTAGCACAAAACCAGCATTTGCTAACAGACACCCTCATTTCCTATCCACTGAGCCTATTTAACCAGCATATAGATTGTTCACGGTGGCAAATGGTAATTACATGATATCCACTGGCAAATACTGAGGTAACTGCAAAAATGTCATTTTAGTGATAAAGCCAGTAATAATGGAGGTAATTTAGTTAGGATGTGCTGTATCTCTGCCAAGTAAGCATTTTTCTTGCTGCTTCTTCAAGTAGACTGCGTATGAAATAACAAAGCGTCATTTTTAAAGCAGTACACTAGCTATGAGTTGGGAATCCTCTTGCTTCCCCCAATCAGCCTGTGAATAGGGCACTTGGGTACTATTTTGAAATATACGTCTAATTTATCAGGCATGTTCATTGTGTCTATCAGTGTACATTTGTTATAAACAAAGATAATGCATCCGTTGTTAGAGCATAAAATCTGTATGAAGAATACACAGTAGCTGTTACTTTCCTGGTAGCTTAAAACAAGAGCAAACTATTTCTATTGTTAGTCTATCCAGAAGTAAGTTATAGTGTCCTGTGAACAGAGGAAACAAATGGCAGTATGAATGACACATTCACTATTATACACTCACCATATAATAAACACCTCTATTCCTATTTTCCAGGACAGCTGGAGGATATCCTATCACTGTTAGATTGTGGCCTCTTACACAACTGAAAGACATAAAGTCACAACATCACATAATTTAAGTTCTTGCTCTTTCTGGTGAGCCTGGCCAGTTCTGTGTACTTTGTATTTCTTGCCGTAGACAGATACAACATTGGATGACTCTACCTGTTTATTTTGAATTTCATGGTTAATCTTTCTATCATATTACTCTATCAAAACATAAAAATAGTTCAATTCAGTTAGAGATGCCATGAATGGAAAATGGAATTTTCAGAACCCACCAGCTATAGTTGCTCAGATACTTCCAGTGTGTGATATGTATTTATTATAATCACATGCCTGTTAAAAGCAAGGCACTCATTTTGTATAAATCTGATTCAGCACTATGAAAGTCCAGTTTCAATGTTAACTTTGACAAACCACTTAGGGTTGTGTTATGCTGTCTGCAGGAGCGCTCCTGAGCACTCAGTTCAATGTTTAAGTACTACACTGGAACTGACCTCTGGCAAAGTGGTTATGGACTCCCATGCACTGGAAAGAAAGGAAGATGTATTTTTCATAATATTGATTAGTTACCTAGGTGCCTAGATTTGTGTATAGCTTTATATACGCAGAGTATATACATATATGTGGCACCATACAATTTTTCTCTGGAGAATTTGCTGAGGACGCCAAACACCAAACAAAAAATATCAAGAAGAACTTTTCTGTGTGAATATTCTGTGACTGGTTGATTTTTGACTTAACAAAACAACAGTGATCACACCCTTATAAATAAATAACAGTTATCTAAAGACTTGCTAAGATCAAAGCAGTTGTCCTGAAGGACATAGTGTGTTCCTGGCAAAAAAATCAATATTTCGTTGCAAGACAGACCTCTCATGGGTTCTTGGCTTAATCTGTTGGACACACTGGGTAGTTAAAGTTTACAGTTTCAGTGTTTCAATTTTGCCACCCCTAAAACATGAACAGCAAGTGCTGTGGGTGGTACAATAGCAGAGATACCTCAACACTAATTCAGGTATTCCACAAGGCAGGGATGTTCCTAATACAGTCAGAGGGACACATCTCTGTCTACTGAACACTTGCATCAGATATAGCATTGCCCTTCCTCAAAGCCTGAAATTCTAAATAACCAGCTTTGAGCGTAGTCTGCTGCTCCTATATATAGAAAAGAAGTTAAAATATATGTGTCAGGAACCTGTTGTACACAGGAATTATTATTTACACAGCGCTTCTTAGGTATCAGCTGTCATGCACTATTATTTTAGTCTTCTGTCTTTTATCAAAAGAATGTTGTACTATGCTACCACAGATAATTGTTAAGTCTTTTAATTTATGTCCTTACAAGGTAAGCTAGGGTAGAATAGTAGAAAAAACAGGACCTGCAATTAGTGCAGGTTAAGAGTTTTTTAGTGTGCTTTCCAAACCCCTTAAGTTGCCAATGTAGCTATAGCAGTTAATTTTACAATACCCAAACCTCTAATAAAAATATTTCATATGCAATTTTACTGTTCTTTTGAAAAGACATTTTTGTGGGACTCAGAAGTGAAGCATTTATGTTGTCAAATGGCACATTTAATGGTTAAAGACCTAAATATATATAATGCATTAGCTTTTCATAAAAAGTCTCCTAAAACATTGTTGAGATAATATTTTCCTTGCTGGAAAAAGTCAATAAATATTGAAGGCTATTTATGTTTATAACTTATAATAGCTGTACTAAAATTTTTGAAAGCAAATTTGTGGTCAAGAGGGAGTTTTTAAGATCACTTTTTTTTTTTACTCTTCACAGCCATTTTGAATTTGAAAGCTTTTAAATACAACTGAGCTACTTGTTCTACTTGTGTTTACAAGACAGGACACAATGCACATGACATTGCGTAAAACTGTGACTTTACATAGCCAAAGCAACAATGAATCAAATTAAAAGTTGTCGTTTTGCAGAATGACTAATTTACTGTCTGTCTGACCTTGACTTTTTGATACTTCCTGTTTTCATCACCTTTCTTTCTACTGGTTTATTTCTTTCTTCACCTGTTTAGCACCTTCCTTTGCCTTCTGCTCCCAAAATGCATATTGAAATGAGTTTATTTAGCCTTTTAAAAAAGTAAGTACCACCTCAATTAATAAAGTTCCAGATTCCTCCACTCTGTCTCACTTTACAAAGAACCTTATTCAATATTCCAGAATAAAACACTTTAATTTCTAGACACTATTTTTGAGGGAAACTGGGGACAACAGAACCAGAAAAAAATTAAAGAAAAACTAATCTAGAGCTTTATTGCACATTTTTATCTTTTATTAAAGTAAATCATGCTCTGAATTGGGTTTGGGTTTTTTATATGTCCTCCCAAAATATCAGGATGGGGGTTTTTTTGCATCTTTGTCTTTTATTGCAAACCTGTACATTCCAGGCAGTTTAAAAAATAAACACATTGGTAATCTACACATTCCAGATGTCAGCATTTACAGTAGGAAGTGAAGTAGTGACATAAATTTTATGACCTTAGTGCATGACAGTCATAGAATGATGCAAAAATTAACCTATTTTAGGCTTGTCAGTACAGTGAACTTAAAAAAGGTTTGGGGAGAGAGGAATGAATCTTGATAATGACTGTAACCTCAGCTAAATAAAATCAAGATCTGAAATGCAAGGAGTTCGCTAGCCAAAGATATGATTATTGCTGAGTTAATGAGTAGGTATGATTGCACAGAAACATGCTCTTCTTCCCCTCTTTACTTCAGTGAAAATTGTCTATTAGAAATCTTTCACCCTTTCAGTGATTGATGCTTCTGTAACGTTTAATCTGCTTAATGTCTCTCCCTATTCTTCCTGACCCTTGTAATGAATTCAGTCCTGAAGGTTCTCCAATTGAAATGAGGACTTATGCTTTGCAAAGCACCACCTGCATCCCAAGGGACTTACAATCTAAACAGATAACAAAAGGGCAAAAGAAAGGGACAAATTCATCCTCATTCAACAGACAGAAAGCTGTGGCCCAAGGTATGTGGGTCATTTCCTCAAGTCTCTGGTGAAGCAGTTATTAAATCACATTTCATATCACAGTTCACTTCAAGAACTCTTAATCATAGTATTTCCTTGTTGAAGATTCTTACTAAAGAAGGAAAGAACAGTTTTGTAAAAAGATTGCATGTGATAGTCAAAGAAATCTAACTGCCAAGAACTATATTCTAATAGCAAACAGCAGTATTTGCTGAGAGCAAATCTGCTATGGTTCCTCGCTTGAGGATGAGACAGCACTTGGGGGAGGAAGGCTCGTTGGCACAGGGAGAAATCCAGGGAACAGGAATAAGGGCAGCCTCTCTAGAGCATGACTCAGACAATTTCATCTGAATCACGGCTTTGCCACTGGGCTTTTTTGAAGGCTATATAAAACCACTGTAGACACCATTTTTCTGGCTCTAATATTAGCAATGTACTTGCTAAAAAATCTCAGTATTGAGCCAAAACAACGTCTGCTACTAGGCAGACTAATGGTTTGGCAGGAGTCAAAAGCTAAGGTAGCAGCAGTACAGAGAACTCTGAGGACTGAGAAGGAAAAAATACACACACAAATACATCTGCTTTGATTTGTTAATGATGGCTCTCAGCCAGACTACCGGTATTTGAATGTCTGGTAGTCACTGAAAAGTGACAGTAGTTATAAAGCAGATCACAAAGATGCAGCTATTTGCAATGACAATAATTACATAACTGGAAATTATTTACTTTTATGCATTTAAACTGAAACAACTTAAATAGGCCTCAGATTTGATGCTATCATCAGAAACACAGCTCAGAGCAATAAAATACAAAATTTAAAAAAAAACAACACATGAGGTAGGAAAACCAGAGAAGAGAGAGAGCAAACTTAAACAAAGCTCTCATATTTACACTTGCTAAACTCTCCCCAAATATCTACTCAGAATGACAGTATTTGTAAGATGCTTTGCAGATCCAGTACGCAAGTTTTACATAGCATGATTGGGTTGATTAGTTTTATACATTGTGATCGTGTTGATTAAATAAGAATTTTTATATTTTTTTCAAAACATACTTAATATTCATAATAATGCTTTGTGCAGCATTAAATACTGCATCGATATGTTTTAGCTAACCTTAATCTTCCTATAAAGAATGAAAAAATTTTTCATACTGAAAAAATTGCTGGTTGCTCCCCTCTGCTTTCTGCTCTTCTGCTCTGAGATTCCATGGACCCAAATCTGTGATCTCATTATGTAATATATGGGAGGTGTGGTGAGAAAAAAATGAAAATTGTTCGTTGTTGGGACAAGATTTATCTGTATCACTTGAACAAATGGAATATTGAAGTATTTTAAATAGTAACCCATGTTTAGGGATTACAGAAAGGTACTAATTTCTAATTTAATATCAATACATGACTTTTTTACAAACTACATAAACAGCCAACTTGTGGAGCAGAACACAACAAAAAGAAATCAGCAAGTATTTTAAGAAATGTTTGGAAATCCAGATCTTCCATTTATTGTGCTGTCCATGGAGTGCACTTTAAAGTACAAACCTGCATGCTTAGGTCACTGACATACTGTATTTAACTCACTGACATAAAAATAATGGGAGACTAATTTTATATGCCTTTTCAAAAATTTCAGTACATTCTGTGCCAAATTTGGAAGTCAGTGGGATTTTATGTGAGTACTTGAGAGCAGGCTATGTTCATCATCGATCAAATTCAAGGACTGACAGGATGCAGTATTATGCAGAGGAGTCCTGTAGACATGTAAGTTCCCCACCACAGAAATACAGCATTTATGGGACAGCATGTGATCTAAAATCAAGATTTAAGTCATTCTCCATGAGTACCTTTCATAAGAGATTGAATTGATAGATATTACCATAACCTTGACAGTCAACTATTCTGAAAAGAAATTATTTATGTCGTAGCTGAAATTTATGGAATTCTTTTTTTCATTTTACTGGCTGCCATAGGGCTGAAGCTTCTCCCATCTATGAAAAGCTTTAGGTCTCCAAAGTTGAACACAGATATACCAACTGATGAACAAACCAAGGTGAAACACCACATATACCAATTGCTAAAAAAGTTTTATGATCCACTTTTGGATCATAATTATTGTGAGTTGATACTTAGGTGAATTGCTACAGAAATATTGCCCTTTTGTTAAAAAACAGAAAATTGAGCAGCTTTTTTTTCCCTGATATATAAACTCCCATTTCCTAATACAGTAGATTTATAGTCACCTGTTTAAATTTATGTATTAGACAGAAGACTAATTTTTGGTCTCTCTCATACTGATGAGGTCATTGTAATTAATCTGATCTGCTGTTTGTTAAACTGATGCATAATCTGTCCTCTCATCCTTGCAACTCAACCTGAAATCAGCAACAGTTATTGCTGTTTAAACTTTGATATCTAAAAATTTGATTAGAAAATTTTGGTGGACATAAACCATAAACCATAAACATTACTCTTTACCATTTTTCATATAAGAAGACAAGCCTACATGAATTATGATGAATAATGAGTCTGTTGAGCAGAAAAGCCAGCTGAATGAGTATGGTTTTGGAAGCAGGATTTGTGATTATTTTGGTTGTGAGAGTATGCAGCATTGTAAAATAAATCTGAGGGTCTCACAAAACACAAAAAAAATACTATCTTTTAAAAAATCCTGAACTATATTGACAAGGAATTAGCATATTTTAGTATACATATTCATTATGCAGGTGATTATTGCCAAGCACTTTCTAACAAGTGTTTGGAGGCAAACAATTCAGCAAACCATCTTTTTTTGCCAGTCATCTTCAAAACCAAACCATATTACCTAATTTTAGGCAGTAATTGCACTGATGTTTTACTGACTATCAAATACTTATACCCAGAATAATTCTGTACGGAATGGCATAGCAGAACTCTTCAGGATACATACTATATGTGCCTACACGTCTGTGTTAGCATATTAGCTTGCCAGCACCCTTCAATCCCAAATCAGTCCCAGTTATACCTATTACAAAACCCATAACATTTGTTTCACAGTTCCTGATATAGTGCTGTCTTGTAGCTGTCTATCCAAAGGCAATTTTCAATATATAGATATAGTATTTTCATCAGTGATGTATTACTAGCAGCCCTACAGACATTAGCCGTAAGGCAAAATATGTAATGTTCCATATCCCATCTTATCCATCAACTTACGTTAATTTTTTTTTTATCTCATCTCAGAAAATTATCACTATAAATTTAGTTCCAGGAATATATTATTTCTTATACTATCTCTGTTTAAAAACTAAAGTATTATGTATAAAGTTACAGAGGTACACAAGGAAAATTAGAATAGCTTTTCATTCCTCAGTGTTATATTGAATTTACTTATGAGAGGGAAATCAGATACATCTTCTTCATCTATATCAAAAATTTGAAAATATGAAAAAATAGCTTGAAATAGGAAATACTAAAATGTCTGTTACCCTTAACACCCTGTTAAACAGCTATTCAGCTTTCTGACAAAAACATGCCTGGCAACAGCCAATTTTTGCGATGTTTTTAAGAACAGAAGCGTGGACCCTGTGCAGGAGTTTTCTGATTAATCAGATCATAGCATACAGTTCCTGGTAAGCAGGGCACAACTTGTTTGGAGAAATCAATTCTGTAAAGTTGCTCCATCTGGAGAGGTGAAGGTAGTAGGATTAGAGAAGAGCTCTTGGGATCTGGGAAACTCTAGCAGGAGCCTATGGGTTACAGTAAAGTAGCTATTGGATGTTGAACTGTTTAGGGTTTGTTGATGAATGTTTGTCCAAATGAAAATGATGTATGAGGACATTCTGGGTTAGATGTGTTGTTCTTTCAGCTTGGGGAAATCAGCCAGCAGTGCATTCCTGTACTGTCTATTTTAGAAGTCCCATGCACTTCTGTCTGGTGGTACAAGGGAACAGACAGACCATTTCTGGTGTAAAACTGAGTGAATAATATAATTAATCATGAATTTTAGAATAATGTCCCATTAATTAGGGGAGTGAAAGATAGAATATCGTACAGCAATTCCAATGTAGTGCAATTATGGGGTGAGGGTTGAGGATATGAGAGAATCAATGCATGCAATCCATCCATATTTCCTTGAAAAAACAGAGATTCTCATATTAAATAAAAATGAGACTCCATAAAGAAATTAGAGAAGACAATAAATTTACTAGGATACAATCTGACTGACTCAGAAAGACACAGGGAAAAGAACTAGAATACTTCTAAGATGTCTGAGTTTGACATAAATGTGATTTACATCAGAAAAAAAAGGAGATAGATTCTCTCAAGCAGAAATGATCCTTATGATCATATGAATTTGCTCTTACGATCATCTGGACAGGGACATAAAGGAAACAGAGTATGTTTCTCAACAAGTGAGTTCTTGATGACTGATCACAACAAACGAGACTTCAAACAGGTAAAAATATCACAACACTACAACACATCTGGGGATCTCAACAAAGACTGGAGTAAAGGCAAATTTTTCAAGAAAACCAAATGTGAGTGAACAATTTCTGGGTCATAAATATAATTTGAACTCAAAAGGAATAACTCATATAACTAATTCTGTTTCTCAATTAACTTTGTTTTGGATTTCCTCTACATTTGGATCTCAAAGTGCATGCATTTTGAACTATTGTTGGTGAGCAAAGATCTGCAAATTAAACCTACTGAGATCCACAACACAGAGATGCTGTAAAAGGAGCTGGGTAGACAAAAACAACTAAGACCAGGGTTGTGTTTCAACCTTCTGTTCAGTGTTTAGAACATCAGACGCACTCACCACTTCAACAGCAGTGCTAGATAAAATACTCTGAATGGGAACCCCTGGAAATCGAAAAATTGAAAAGTTGATGAAAGATATTCAAAAATTTTAGATGGCCTTTAGTAACCTTAAGGACAGGGAATCAATTATTCTTGTTATTATTTAATATGTGATTGTCCATAATAAGTGAGTGTACATTTTGAAGGATGGAGTTCAAAAGGTTTGGTGACTGGCTGAAATTCAATAGCAAAGGATTGACTTCTGGGGTATCACCTGTTGGAATGATTAAATTTCTTCCTTCCCAGTTTCGATCTCAAAATGAGCATAGGTACCAACTTTTGAGCCTTTAGTTTAAAACTGTGATTTAATTATTCAAGTTCTGTTAAAGATGAAAACTCCTGTCTCCCAGATATCTACAAGCAAAAAAAATTGAGATGATGTTCTGGAGATTTCATAGGATTTCCCCCCACACCTCTGTACTTTCTGGCTTACAAGGAAGTAAAATTGCAATATTCTAGCCCTGGGGGAAAATGAGAATTAATTACATCAGATAGTCAAGTTCTTACAAGCACCTGTTTGGTATTTTAAGGGAAGGTGGCTTTCTGCTTGCACAAACAAGAAGAGCATAAGCAATCTGTAATCACAAAAGAGCAGATGAAATAAAGGTCACATATTTTCAGTTTGTGAAGGTAACCTACAATTAAAATAATTACTTTTAATATATTCTTTCCTTAAAACTTATAAGCCTTGATTACTACTGGCCTTTCCCCAAACACAAGTGGAGGCTTTTCAGCTGTACATCCTATATAGCATCAAATCGCATTGACAGGTTCTGTTAGCACTCCCTATTCCCTCCTTGCTGTCTCAGAAGAGAAATAGCAGCAGAAAGAGTTGGTTAGAGTTCATGCATTTTCTTCCCCTTTTAGGAGCTGGCAAAGTAGGAGAGATACGCCAAGGTGAACATGTCCAGCTTACTGATCAGTTCAGAGTGAGTTTCACAGCAGTGCAGAGAGTAAGGCCTGGCAAGTGACTCTACCCTGGGTTTCTTTGTGATAGTTTTTGCCCAGAGGGTGTTAGTTGTACAAAGAGTGCAATTTAATCTCTGTTTCCTTCCCTCCTTACCCCTAAATGGATATATGTGGAAGTAATGACAAGGAGTGTTGTGGTGATTAATTCCTTTTACTTAGTTCACCTGTTTAAAAGAGAAGTTATTGCTCCTTTGCTCTGGTAACCTGACCTAACAATCTATGAAGTTTATGTGTGTTTTAACACTATGTAGGTTAGATGTTTCAGTCATAACATGCTTTTGATTTTAATCTCTGGAGAAAACATAGATTTCCTCGGTTTAGCCAAAGCAGCAGTCAGTACAGCAGAAGATTCCTCTTTGTGGTTAGGTCACAATCCTGTGTGCTCTAATACAGACCCCAGTGGAGATCTGCAGCAGCTTTTAGGGATTTGTGTGATAAGACACCACGGCAAGAGTGAGGCTTTACACTGCAGAGTTTGCCTTCAGGGAATCTAAATTTTCAGGGAACCTCATTAGAATTTCTACATCTTTTGTAATAAATCTTTTTGAAGAAATAGCAGGATATGCAGCAAAAGCAAGGTCCTTCGGCTTAAATGAGAACAGAATCGATTTCCTGAAAGATAGTCCATCTTCTTGAGACTGGGAACAAACATGCAGGAACTGAAAAGCTGAGAGTATATGTCACTGAAGTTCTAATGGTTTAACCGCCTTTCTTCTGCATTCAGAATGTTTCAATTAATTGATGACAGAAATGAGAATTTGCAGTGGCCATTCAAATACTTCTGCAAAGATATAAGATGAACAGTTATGTATAGGGATTTGAGGGTGATAGTCTGGTGATGAAGTCAGGGCTACTAAATTGTACCATTCTGTTTTGCATTCTATACAGCAAGAGCACTCTGTTTAATCTATTTTAAAAATAGCCCACCTCAAAATAAAGTTCTTCTTTTATCTTAACATATTTCATGTTGAAAAAAAAGAGAAAATTTATATTATATCCCAAATTTATCCAAGGGAATGAAACAAGGTGATGAATGAAGCGAACTAACCAACACACCAGCCAAGAAAGCTGAAAATAACTAATGTGTGATTGTGTAGTTAAAGAATGTATCAAAATGTATGAATACTTAAAACTAAGCATCTTAGTGCTTTGCTTTCAATATATTGTTCTTTAAATAGAAAATTGAATTATAATATTCAAAGACCAAACTGACCAAAACAAGAATTCTGAAATCTGAAACAACATCAATATTTTTTTCATGCACAAGAGTGGATCATTTAGCTACACAGTGCAAATGTTGGTCACTTCAGTAATCAGAGCAAAAGGTCATAACATATTGACATACGGAGAGATATCCATAAGCTAGAAGGTTATAGTTTGGCACTTTCAGAGTTATATGCAAACAATAGAATAAATTCATAGTTGAGCTACATGGAAAAAACAGAGTAATATTCGGGAGCTATGGGCTACAGAATCTGTGTGCCTCTAGTCCTTATCCAAGTCCCATTTTTTTAACTTCTTGTCCGTAGTCATCTCTCTTTTATCCTTCACAAGCTTTTTACCCCTCTGCATTGTAATACAGTTAATTCCTGCTTTTCTAGGCTGTGTGGCTTGCTATCATGGGAGTAGTAAAAACAAAGGAGAGATTATCTGTCTGGTTTCAGTGCCATGTAGATGTAATTTCCAGGGATATTCTTCAAAAACCTGGAAGAAATATGCTCAGTAATGATGGACTATCTGAAGACCTCCCCTCTTGTGAGCACTTGTGAGACTGTACCTTTAGTACTGGGGCCAGTTAAGGGCTCCCCAGTACAAGAAAGACACTGACATACTGAAATAAGTCCAGCAAAGGGGCATCAGATTGGTTAGAGGGACAGGATGTATGAGGAGAGGCAGAGACAGCTGTTCAGCCATAGAGAGAGAAGGCAAAGGGGAGATATAACTGCTGTCTACAACTACCTAACGGGAGGGTGTAGAGGCATGCTGTGGAAGGACAAGACAAAATGGGCATGAGTTGGAACATAAGAAATTCTGACATGAGATAAAATTTTTTTTTTTTATCATGAGATTAGTCCAACACTGGAACAGGGGCCCAGAGAAGCTGGGGCCCTATTTTTTTCAGGATGTGCTCTTCTACAAATACTTCTCAGGGAGGCCAGTTAAATTGCTCTAACAACAGCAGGCTACTTTTGGCCACTGTCTCTCCTAAGAGCCATCTGTGTCCTCCTCTGTATGTGACAGCACATGTCCAGTCAACACCGTGTGGAATGGTAAAATGCATATCTTGGGGAGCAGCCTGCCATAACTGCAGGCATTTGTTCCCCTGCACCCTGATTTGCAGGAGCACGTGCACAGGGACGAAGAAAGGCAGCAGTGGTCTGTCTGAATAGTACTTGTGGAAGTACCCCACGCTTATCCCTGGCCTTTCTCAGGAGCAATGTGAGCGTGGGCAGGAACTGTATACCCATTGGTCTCACTGTGCATTTGATAAAACTGATACCACTTGGAAGGAGGATGGTAGCTCAATTTACAGCTCTTCTCTGTTGGATGCCAGTGCTCTGTGGTTAGCTCCACCTCGTCTCTCCGGGCAGACTTCAGTCTGTCTCCAGTGGCTTACGGATGCTCCCACCTAAGACTGAATTATGACTTGTTACAATTTCATTCCCCTCATGGAGGGGAAACTGATTTTTCTGATGCTGTTTGTCATTGCTCAGGAAGACAAATTGTATTTTATTTATTAATTATTATTTTGAGAGGTCTGTGTATATAATTGCAAGTATTTCTATACAAATGCATTCATTCATTAGGATGTGGTTTCCCATAGGATGGATGCATGGTAGAAGATGCGTGGTACTGGTACAAGTACAGTTTCTTCTTGGGAATTTATGAGAATATGCAATACTATTATAAGCAGGATAAATGTGTCTGTAATAAATATTTATATTCCTTCTTCTATCTCAGTTTCTAAACAGGCATTGTCATAGCTACAAAAATCATACATACACAAGCCTTTACTCAGTCTGGAAGCTTTCTGGAACAGATGCTCACTCTTAGTGTGATTTCACATGATTTGACATGATTGAGGCATTTAGATATTCTTTTAATATAAATAACAGTTAACAGTTAAACCAAATATTATTTCTAAAGTTATTCTTATTTGCATAACTGATGTCTTTTTATTAAAAAATTAGATTAAATATGAGTATTTTAATGTGGAATAGATTTTTATCATGGGGCATAATAAGTTTATATACAGTAACTCTGGTTTTAGAGGTATTTACAGTAATCTGTGATCAAAAATATTTTAAGTGATCAGACAGTATTTTGAAAGGCTGCTATTCTGAAAAACATACTATGTGTTGTTTTTTTAAAAGTATGCAGACACCAAGAAATGCTGCTTATAAAGCTTCAATGTTCTGTAATTATATTAGATACAGTAGCTAAATCAGTATTTCTAACTGCGTATTTGTAAATCTATTTGGCAACCAGGAAAAAGTTTAGCTGTCTAATTATTATTGGATCGTGAAACTTCCTGTCAAAGGAAAAGTTTGATAATGCTGAAATGTGTGGAGTGCTGTAGATGTACCCAGTATACTCAGCCTCATCTTGCTTAGATACATTTATTTTTCAATCATCCATCAAATATACCTTTCATTGCAACCTTTTGTCTTGTGAGGATTATTTGAAATCTGCATAGGATGAATCTTCAGTGATACAACATTAAACATTGAATAAATTACTACAGCTTACACCCTATATGTGAATTAAAGCTTAGTCTTTTCATGATTTTTAAGTCTCCTAATTTTATTGGCTCTATTTCACCTCAAAATGTGTATATATATAGAGATATAGATATATATACATTCTTTATGTTATATATATATACACACACATACACAATGTTTTTTATATATATAGCCTTTTTTTTCCTCCCCTAAAATATGTTTTCTAATGACAGGTCTGTCCTGTTCTATATAGGGCATTTCATGCCCGCAATGCATTTGCCGTGACCCCTGAGGTAGCAACGTCAATGCCGATATAGTTATACTATGCAGAACAGCTGGGGATTCTATCAGAGATACAACATGAATTCTAAAATCAGTCTAGCTGCAGTAGCTCTGTATTGCATGTAATCTCATTAGCCTGGGTCTTAGCTCTTTTGACAGAGCAGTAATGAATCTGTTTCAAGAACTAGGCTGGTTGGTGTTTTGATGTCCCAGTACCAAGATCTATTGTGCAAAGATTTTTAAGTGGATTTAAAACCAAATGGATGGGAGATTCTTACTTGGTAAAAGCTACCATCCAAAATCCAGACAGCAATCAGTATTTACCAGACTATTAGTAAAATCCTGAGACCAGGTTTCCACTTGGTATAAAATAGAGTAGCGAAACTGTGATGAAAATATCCAAAATTGATCTAAGTGTAAAATGGCATTTTTAATGATGTAAAGGATACATTTTTCTAATACCTAATGCAACATGGTTGTATTATAGTGCACTATATTTAGTTAACATGTCTTTTAACATTAGCAAGCCATTGGTCATATAAGTTTCTTTTTTAATATTGTAACTATCTTCAGTTGTTCACTGTAAATAATGGCTACGTGCTGGATGGGAAATATCATTCCTTCTTTTTATCTAAAACATGCAGGTAATAAGTTTCATTGAATTATTTTTGTGCATTGTTCTTATTTAAGCACAATAACATGTAGAGGACACTATGTTTACTCCAAGCATTCTGGAATGTTCTTGTCCTTTAAGATTTTTCTCTTTCAGGATTCACTAGTCCTTATTTTGAGAGTCTGATAGAAGTATATCAGTCCTGCATCATTGTATTCCCTGTCTTTTTTCAGAAATGGGTAAGGCACTACTGTACTCTAAGAACAAGCACTCTTTTTTCCCTCCATACTTAGATTTTTTTCTGTCTTCTTCCTTTACTTTTTTTTTTTTGTAGGGGTGCTCATATTCTCTGGGCTGCTTGCCAAAGCCCTCTTTCCTTTCTGTGCATCAGTGGAAAACAGGGTCTTTATCCTTTCCCCCTTAACGCACTGAAGGAGAGCTTCTACTGTTTGGTCTGAAGCTCTGCATCCAGAGTTTGCTTTAAAGGGAGGAAGTAATGGTTGCCCAGAGCTCTGGATAGCGGGTGAACCACTAAACTGAGCGTGCAGCACAGGTCATGCAGTCTGTACTTTGGAGGAGAAAGGCATTAAGTCCAACTTCCCAAGGGAAAAGTGGGATCTCCTATTTTAGGCCAGCTTCCCTGACATCCAAAACAATGAGTCCAGCTGAAAGTTTCACGTGTGAAGTCTTCATTCTCCCTTTGACGATTCTGAACAAACGGGCTGTCCAGCATTTAGGTTGTGCTCCTGAGAAACAGTCTTTGATGTATTTAGTACTCATGACAAACCAATCTGGAAGCTGACTTGTGGCCTACATGATCCAAAGTCATGAGGCTAATTCAGCTTTTATTGGAATTTTCCTCAGATATCTAAAGGTAGAAAGGAAACAGGACACACTGACTTGAGCTCTCCTGTGAAATCATAATTTGGCAGCCAGGGTTGCACAGCTGAGAAAAGAGAGAAGTGGCAAAAAGAATAAAAGCAAACAAGTGCTGAACAATAGATTTTGGCTTTTGCATTGTTTTCCTGCCTCTGGAGGAGGAAAATAATGTACCCAAGAAAGCATTTCTGCCACTGTTGATATGAGACTACAGATCTGTATGGAATACTTGAAAATGCATGAATTCCTCACTAATTACATCTTAAACAAACATTTAATATAATTTCAGATTTCACTTCATTATCCTAATGAGCTACAAGCAACTGTCCTTTGACCTAAAGCTTACAGCCCCTGGCAATTTGCTTTCTACTTAGCACATCATGATGTCTTTAGATGACATTTTTACAGTATGACATAGTTAATAATTTGGTCTTTTAGAAGAAAAGGAAATACAGGATATTCCTCTAGGGAGTTAAAATAATCAGGATTATGCTGCCAATGAAGGGTTAAATGAAACAGGAGCAGAAGCATCAAAGTGACTTCTGAACGCAGAATTTTATGATAAATATATTGAGTATTTTTTGTTTCCACTCCAACTTTTTGATTATAGAAATATTGTGCCAATATCAAAAGAAGATAGACATTGGAATTTTCTACTTAGTTACAGGAGTAAACTTGCAAATGCTTTGGCCTCTTCCTGTATGGTCCTACATGTTCACAGAATTCAAAGAAATTATTTTAATAGTTATACGTATCTTTAAGAAATTATTAAAATTGATCTTGTTTTTTAAAAAAGTACTGGAAATAACCTCAAAGTCTGAAATAAAGGTGCTAATGGCAGGCAAAAATCTAAGTTTTTTTCTCCTTCATTCTGTACCTAATTTCTTCCCTCCCTCCTGTTATCTTGAAGACACATAACCCCCACTCTTGCAGAATCTGAGTAGCTCACAGTCTTTCATGTATTTACTTTCCCAATACACAGTGGTCAATTACCTCATAATTAAAAAGAATTATACTTTACTGAATCCACAAAAGCAGTATGGGAAGTTTAAAGAATTTGTTTTATACCTTCACAGTACAGAAGAAGTGATCAGAATGCAGTTCTCCAGCTACCTTCCAGCTAAATCATGAATTATGTTAATCTTGCTCTTTTTATGCCCACAAATTGCACATTCTGTGGTGCACATTAACACATTTTTTACAGGTGTAGTAGAGTGTGCCTCCCCTGCGTGCCAGTCCATAACGTAGCTGTAAGGGTACTCCACTGGAAGAATGAGACACAGAGCTGAACCTCATTAAATTAAGATGACATTGAACACTTGCAGCAAGTAAGCTTGCTATAGCTCAGAGCCTAAACACCCATGGGCTGCATAGGTGCTTGACTTGACTGTTGTGTATTTGACAACAGAATAAAAAAATGCTTATAATTTAATTTACTGAAGCTTCTAGCCTTTTAAGTCCATTTCTGGATCTAGTGATATTAATTTCAAGAAAATGAATTGTTTCGTAATCAACATATTACATAGACTAAGAGAACTCATTCATCAGGATAATGCAAATTCATAAGAGACTGGAGCAAAGGGCTGGAAATTGGTCTGTAGGAGCTCTCTTCAGGCTGGTCTAAAGTTCACAGTCAAAAGAAGCAAATCTTTCTTTTATCTGTACCTTCTGTATCAGATCCTTCAGCTTTGTATGATCCAACTTAACCAGCTGTAGCATCATAGTACCTATATTATACTATTCCTTCCAGTGGAAATAGTCAAATTATTATAATTAATCAAATAACTAAGTACTTAGATGAACTGCAACTTAAACACAGGAGCCAGAAAACAGCTGAAGGTAAAATAGAGCCTATGCATTTTAATCTTTCCTTTCTCCCCATGAATACTTCACAGGGCATAACACATTGTTTTGAAAAAACCTGCATTTTAAGCACAGTTTGTCCCATAATCTGTATCACACATTTGGCAGCCTATGTAACTTTGATAATGGAAAATAAATTATTGCAGACAGAATACCACAATGTTAATTATGCTTTTTGTCGGCTTCAGCTAAATCCATGTTTTGTAATGGATTTAGGCATATGGAACTACAGCCCAGAGGCTGAAATAACAGGGTTTTTTTTGCAGGGCTTATAGATAGAAATGCATGTTGTTGATGTGTCTTCAAAATGACCTTTTGATGGGAAGAGAAAGAATGGAACTATAGATGTTCGGTGAATACATACTGCACACTCGATTATAATTACTAGAGGAACTGGTCTGAGCAAGAATATATTAGCAGAAAATGTTAATTATTTAAGAAAAAACAACAGAATAAATTTGCATGTAGATGTTATATATGGAATGCAATGGTACTGAATCTATGTAATACAGTACCGAAGCAATCAGATTTATTTTATGGACATACAAAACTGATGAAAAAGGTGACTTTTTAGTGCAGATGCACTTCAGGCATTAATTCACTAACAATACAAGAATGAATAATAAATACTTGAAATAAGCTGTGCTTCTCATATCTGTCTCTAATGAGGATATAATTAAAAGTAACTTGCAAATGGGAAGTCTTGTGTGAAATAAAGTTCTAAAGTAAAATTAATAATGTCTTCAGTTAACTGGCAAAAATGTTTTTCTCAGAAATAATCACAGGGATTTGTAGAAGATATTTACTAATGAACTCACATGCATTAGAATAAAAACCTGCTTTTTCTTATCTATTGAATGCTATAAAGCAAGAAAGATAGCATAAGGAAACTTTATGACTTGGAATTTACCTGGTTTTAAAGGTAAGTTATCTATGGCACTTGCCTCAAGATCAATGGAGTCCTAATTACTTCGTGATACATACAGTACATACAGCTGTTAAAGGCATATGCAAGAGTTTCTGTTTCTTACCCTGTGAGTCTGACTTCTGAATGCTGAGCTTCTCGGAGGGCATTCTCTTAACAGTATCTTCAGTGCAAGGTAAAAAAAACCCACAAAACGCTACAAGGTGAAGAAAAAATATCTCTAATAGTTCATACACCTTCACCTTCCCTTTGATTATCTCATTCCAAACAGAAAGTATTTCTATCTGAAACCAAAGACATTACTGAAACCCAGTGTTTTCCACTGAAACCACCCTCTGGGAGGCTTAGCTGTCAATTCCCCACTTAAAGAAAAGCGGCTTGCAGGGTGAATATATATTTTTCTTAACTTTTTGGTTTTTTTGGAAATGCAAATCTTTAATTATGTATAAAATTCAAGACTAAAAGGCCTATACCTACATCTAGAAAAAAACTGAGACCCACACTCCCTTTTCTTCTAGATGTGTTATATGAACAATAATATAAAAACAGCTCACCAAAACCAACCAGATCTTATTATTAGGATCCCACAATCTCAGGATATTTTCTGGATATGAATTTAAGGATGTGTAGGCTCCTGTTCCATTCAAAGATAATCTGCTACCTAAGTGACTTAATATAACATGGGTCATCTGTTTTAATTATTAGGTCTCTTATTGCCTCAGTTTTGTATGCTGGCAATTCCTAAGTCTTACTACAACAAATACTTCTTGTCAGTTTGGAGTATCCCAGGATGCTATACTTTGAATAGTTCATAATTGTTAATTTTTGAAATAGTGACATTTTGAAACCACTTCACATTTTTCATATGTCCAAAGTTTTCATTAAAAGAATTATAAAATCCACTATTTATGTAAGAATGACACACAGACATGGAAAATATCTTGCACTTGGAATGTAATAAATCTGCTTTTTCAGATTTGTTGAACATATTAAACCATTCTTACTGTAGAAGGGAAAATAATCCTTGAATTTGGTCTTAGGAACTGGAGCTTTAATGCATTGATTATTTGAAATCAGTGTGAGAACGTTCATTGTATTGCCTTAATTTTTATTTCCTCTGCTTTAAAATCCTGTTTTCCTTTCTTCTCCACAACTTGATAAGGAGTAGGGAGCAAGGAATAAAATGAAAATTTTAATACATGCTACAGTCTGCAAATCTTACAAGTAGGGGTGGGGTTTTTGTTACAATGTGGTCTTGTTCATTCTATGAATGAAGCAAAGAAAGAATTAGTACTGTTTTTGGAGAATGTAAGGGGGAAAACATTAATTTCTTCCAATGACCAGCAGTATTGATAGACCTTGATTTCTGCCAACAGATAATGTGAATCTTTAATGCTTGTTAAAGATTCTGTTGCTTGTTAAGATCTGTTCTGGAACTACAGAGAAAGGTGCTTTTAATTCAACACATATATTTGAAAATGAAATGATGAAACTTGTTTTGCTAAGTGTCCTCATTTTGATAGGGTTTCCACCTGCTGCAGTGCAAGCAAAACGTGAAGCGAAGTTTATAATGTGAACATTAGATATTCAATCCAAATACTAAAAGTAAGTGTTGATTTTCTTCCAAATTTAATGCAGCTGGAAGCTGACAATGAAGTCCAAGTTAAGCTCTAATGTTACTGGTGTAATAAAAACGATAATTTTCTTTGCAGCAACAATTAATGGTAGATACAAAATAATTTTCAGAAATCAAAAGCTTAAGCCAATTTGGCTCAAGTACATTTATACCAACTTTATGATTCCAATGAGTCTGCAAGCCTGTAAATGAAGAAGGAGAGTTTCAACAAAATTCACATTTTATTTTGAAAGTAAATTAGTTCTCATCATGTAAATGTTCTGAACTGGTAGAGTAGGTGATCTTCTCCTTGGGGCAAATAACTGTGTCCATTCAGTAAAAACCAAAGACAAGAAGAAGGAGAAAGCAGTATTGGAAACATATTACAGAGAGATACTTGATGATAATGTATTTTTGCAGGTACAAAACAAGTCTTTAACGGTACATAGTTGTGGTTGTAAATAGGTAGATATAGCTTCAATTGTAGGTATGCTATACTCCTGGCTGCAGTAGAAAGCCATTGTAAGATACAGTTTAAGAACTTTTTTTTCATTTTATATGAATATTCTTCATTTCTTTTCTTAAAATATGGGGTACCGATGCAAATAAAAAGAGATGGATCCACAGGCAGCTGTAAGAATGTAAATGGTTTTCAAAGCAGCAGGCAGAAAAGGAGGGGGATTTTAAGAGTAAAGATAACACGAGTTGTAATGTGTTCCCTATACAACAAAAAAAAATTCTAGTATGGACAAAAGAGAAAGAAGTTGCAACTGAATCTCAAACACATTCAGAGTCACAAAAGTGTATATGTAAAATTTCAGTATTCAATGGAGTTGTACACTGAAACTTGTACATTGAGCTTTCTTCTCATAATGTTTATTCCTCCTCAAGTTTCTAAGAAAAATTTCCAAAAGAAAAAAAATTCCAAGCCCATGATGGAGAATGTAGAGGGAAAATTGACAAAGCCTGTATTGTAATTACCTTTTCCAGATCAGTTTCATAGGTTTTGTGAAAAATGTGTAAGCATTTACAGCCAGATGAGAACATTTACTCTGCCTGAACTCCTTCCCTCTAAGCAGCTTTTATTGTAGATTCTTGTATCACAGATTCCCTCTTTTATAGAAAAAGGAAAGTGAAGGAAAATGGAAAGTTCATAAAGGTAAACTGATAGGGAAGGCAGGAAAGTGTCATATATTTGCATCTCATAAAGGATTGATTCTGGTGGAAAAAATGTTAAAACTAAAAGTCATATAACTGCTTAGTCTTTTCCATCATTCCCTACTGTTCCTTATTGTTATCTCATGTTCAATATTTGTATTTGAATAAAGTGCTTTTTTCACAATCCAGAATTTCCAGTGCTATGACCCTGTTTCTGTTAGCACTTAAATTTATGTCCAAAATTTCATCTATTATTCCGTACTGTAGGTATGAACTACACTCACAACAAGCCATCTTCATTAGAGCAGCCCTGAGTTGTATAACATCTTTAATAAAATTACTCTTATTTTCAGTAAAGAAGTAGTCACATTCAAATAAATGCCATGTAAAGACAGCTGCTTGCTTATTGAATGGTGTCCAGCAGCAACATCGGCACTAAAAGGGCTGGACTGGTGTTGGACGGATCTCAGTAGCAGCTGTGGGGTGAAAAAAGAATGACCCATAGGTAATACAGCTTTCTGTGAAGAACCAGAGGAGCACAGAAAATGCTCTCCATGCTCCATCCTTCTCCCTCTTCAAGTGCATGGTGCAGATTATCTAACAAATGGGCATCTGTAAAAGGCATTGTCGAGAGACATTGTTACAAGGGCAGCAGTCTGCTTTCTGCTTGCAGGAAGGAAACCCTGTGTGATAAGCACCTTTCTGCCCATAAATTAGTATAACACTCCCAGAATCTTTGTGCTGAGTGACCATAAAGATGAACAATCAGATGAAAAATGTGCTCTAGTCAATGCAAATCGGAAGAAATTAATTATATATCAAAGGAATTATTTAATTCCTTTCAGTTTCATTCAGATACTGGCAACAGTACAACCTCTTCTTCTGCAATTAGGCTTTGTACATTAGTATGCTCATACATAAAAACTGAGCATATGACTTTGTCATCAACAATATAGAATGATGTCGAATGATGTTTTTTATATTAGACACCTTTTTGTTATTGGTTTGTCTGGGTAATTAATTATCATATTCAGATGTATAGAGTAAGGAACCTCCCAAATCAGATGTTAGTACAGATGAAAAATCTTTATTTTGCATCAGAAGAGTAATCTGAAGATGGCATTTTCGCACCATGTTGGTTATCCCCAAAACCATAACAGTGCCTAGTTCTTCACTGCATTTTAAAACAAGGAATCGTGGCCAGTCTGAGCATTTAAGCTATAAAGCCACTGACTAGTTCAACCCATGTGACAACATAATTGCCACCAGCAGTGATGAAAAAAAGCAAAATCTCATGCTTATATTAAAAACACCTAATATTTTTAAGAATAATGTTTAAACATTCACATAAATATTTTTAGAAAGTTTAGTGTTTATATTACTGCTTGAAATTAAACTTTGTTTCTAATAAAACTCTAATTAAAAGCTATGTTTACAGAAAACAGCAAGTGTGGTAGGCATCTCATTTATTGTTATAAACATGTTAATAAATTATCACTGTCATAGTTTGAAGGAAAACCAAAATCACATACATTCCTTTTGCATTTGTAATAAACTCTGGGAGAAGGAAAGAAGTATTACTTTATTCTGTAATACTGCAACACCCAGCATACATCCCTGCTCAGTCCTGAAATACCTTCTGCGCTAGCTATAAGAAATTTATTCCTCCTGTGTACTGATCTCCCTTTGTTCTTGTGACTCTCAGGGATGTCTCTTGGGCATACAGAGAGGTATCCACAAGCAAAGCTTGAAGGCTCAATTTCCTTGGTTTCAGTACCAATGAAAAAATCTAGAAATAATGCCTCAATATGTTTGCCAGCCTATCTTACTGATACCCTTATAACGAATGCTACATATAATATGAAGTTACATAAGTAAATATAATGTTGGGTAAAATTACAAAGGAAAGTAAGAGTTTGCTTGTCGTCTTACCTGTAGCACTGACTGTTGGGCCTTTGACAGTGGCCATTACTAGTACTTCTAGAAGCAGTTGAAAAGTACATGAAGAGAATAAAAAATAAAACTACAGATATGAATTATTTTTGAAGAGGTGATTGACTGATGACAGTTTCTGCACTCTCCTGAGTAATCCAGAAATAACTCAACTAAACACCTCCGTTTTGTCTTTTTCTGCTTTTTTTTATTTAGGCCACCATATCAAATAGTGCGTTTCAGTAAGCATGGAGCCACTTCTGTATTTGAGACATTTGTGATCAGATGCTGATCATTCAATAGTTTATTCCAGTTCATAAAAGTGCGAGTAACAGGGAGTTTCCTCCGCAGATTTTTTCCCCATATATTCTCTGACAAAGCCTGAATGTTTTCCAGGATGGCAATATGAAACTTGGTGTCCTCAGCTTTCACAAATTTCACAAAATCTGTGGCAAACTGACTTCGGTCTATAACATTTAGAGTCTCTTTCACAGACTTGCTGACAGTTATGTGGAGGTTGGTATCTTTGAAGTAGTGTATCTGGAGGAGAAAGATCCCTGTAACTTGTGTGGTAAAGGGAGTCAAGGCAAAAGTCCAGTCTGACTTCCAAAGGCTCTTCCAGTGATTTGAAGGCTGGTACTGATGAGCCTCAATGCAGGCCACAAACATCTGCCTCTTCCCCAGGCTTTTTTTGAACACACAGCAGTTCCCTACAGGAAAATGGCAGCTCACGTAGGCCTTCAAGCCCTTGTGGAGGGCCTCTCGCCACAGCTCCCCCTCATCTAGCATCACACCGTGCAGCTGGGGTTTGCTGATTACCCCACGCAGGTGGTCAAACTCAAAAGAGAATTTACCCTGAGGGTCAAAGAAGCGGTTTCCCCCTAAGTTGTTGTAGTGGGTCAGTAGCACAGTGTGCCCATTTATTTGGATGGGGGTGAAGTTGTTCTTGTTGTGACAGGCCGCCATGTGGGCAGCCTCCTGCCTCACCAGCTTGTCATCTTGCACCAGAGCGGAGAGATCGCGAACAAGCTGGCAAAATTCCCCCGGGGGAGACTGGCGCAGTAGGCCGCAAAGGAGAGACGCCTTCTCCGGCTGGTGCAGCTCCTGCCTCGCGCACATGCTGGGCGTGAGGGCTGTCCAAGGAGTGGGGGACTGCAGGCGAGGGGTGGGCACGCAGCCCACTTTGTGCTGGAGGGAAAAGGCACAAGATGGTAGCCGGGGTGGGGGGAGTGGTGGCGGGAAGGGGCCTGCGCTGGGCACCCGCAGTTTGTGACCTCACAGCGGCTGGTGGGGGCCCAAGGTTGGGGGCTGTGCCAGGAGGGCGCTGGGCGTCCCGGCAGGGGCACAGGGGTAGGAGGGTAGGGGAAGGGCGCTGCCAGGAACCACAGCAAGCAGAGGTGATGTCCTGCCAAACGCTGCCAATGCCACTGCAGTGAAGAGACCAGAGCAAGCGATGCAGAGCCGCCATGGAGGAGAACAGATATCCTCCTCTTGCTCTACCTCCTCCTCCTCCTTTTGCTGCTCTACCTTCTCTGCCTCATCTCCTCTCCCTGCCCTGTGACCACTGCTATTGTCTGACCTCCCCCTGCGTGCCCCTTTCCCCCCATGTCAGGACCTAGGCCTGTGCACGCATGGAACCCCCAGCTGGGTGGCAGGAGAGGGCCTGGGGCAGCCAGTCCAGTCTGGTCTGGCCTGGTCCAGCCGGGGCTGGTTGAGGCTGGTTGGGTGGGCGCAATGCTGGGCACCCTCACCTCGTTGCTGCTTGCTGTTGGCACTCCTCTTCCCACCGTTCCCTACAGCTGCTGGATCCCCTTGGCCTCCACACATTTCCCTTCTCTCACTGCACACCCTTCTTCACCCTAACCCACTCCTTGTTTTCCTTCACTCACCCCCCTTCTCTTTCTCTGGCCCTTTTTGTCACCTTTGCCCACAGAGTTTCTGGGTGCAGAGCAAAAATGTCTTCCTGCGTGCCTACAGCATTATTAGAAACTGGAAGACTAGGATGTTCTGGAGTATGAGAAAAGCAATGTGCATGCTTTTTAGATTTAAAAAAAATTAAACTTCTCCCCTTGCCCCCCCTATTAAAAGACAATGACACAGGCCAGAAGTTTCCTTAACCTGATTTCTCATACGTGGTTTTTGTCCATCATCCAGAATGAGTTCAGGACTGGGAAGATTGATTTAGACAGCACAATGAAGCTGCTTGAAAAACTGCAGATGCCTTTTGATTTCGCACATTTAAAACATGTTTTTAAGGTGAGGAGTATGTAGATTAAGCGGTTAAATACATTTAGAAGTCCAGTTACATAAGTGCCTTATATTTGCTGACTTTTTACAATTATTGTTTTGAGAAATGAATGCTAGTGGGATGTGCAAAACCAGCAAATAATTTGCCTTGTCCAGGTCTTTTGTTTCTCTGTAAAATAGATAACTGAGTGGTTGCATTACCACCTTCTCTTCACCACACCAAAATAGTGTAGGGTGTTGGAAAATATGTAGATCTGGATTCCCAACTTTTTTGTAACAAGGCCTCACTTGAGAAAAATTAGAATATCCTGGTTTCATCCCACCCAGATGCTTCTGTGATCAAGCTAACGAGCCCAGACATACCTGTCTGGTGCTGGGCAGAGCCATTAGAGTGACTTCCTAAAAATCCTTTTGCCAGGAGTACAATTTGGAGTTGTCTGATCTGCTCAGGCTTCAGGTCAGCATAGATCCAGCACACTTGTTCATTCAATATTCCACTATACTTCTGCTTTGAAGTACTTAAGACCTGTGCCTAAATGGATGGGAATTGCACTCTAACCCCGGGAAAGGATGTTGCCTTGAGATATGACAATGTTTAAGAAATTTCTGCAAAGGTTACATGATACAGCTAGAAATTGGACTTACTAATAAGTTAACTTAATGTAGGTAGTCAAACTACCATCAAGTGGAATTCAGTCCCAGTGAGCATATGCTGCAAAATTGAGTGCCTTTGCACATAGTGGGCTGTGGTGTTCTTCAAGTCCCATCTAGTATTTACTCAAAAGATGTATGATTTTTCCTTTTAGCTCATTTTTTTACCAGAAATAACTGTTTGGTAAAGCTGTTTTCCTAAGGAAATTAAGCCAAGTGGCTCTGCCTATATTTAATTTCTTTGCGAATTTTGTAACCAGCTGGCTGATTCTGTCCAGCTTCATCAGAGGACAGTTAGCTATGGCAATTCAGAAACTTTTAGGTCACGTCATGCTGGCAGGCAGGCAGGCAGAGGGAAGGCATTAACATTGCCTCACTCTCTTGTTCCTCTCTCATTGTTCTCTGCCTTGTCAAGCCAAGGTAAAACTGGCAGCATGAACTCAACCCTTGTTGAAGAGTCTGCCTGTGGTTTTTCAACTTGCACTGTGTTGAGAGAATTTCCAACCTTGAGAATCACATGAAAATTTTAAACTATTATTTCCTGTATTTTCCACCTACTTTGCTTTCTGACAGAACTTAGAGAGGGATGATCAACTGTGGGTAGAGAAGAGAGTAATTATTTGAGGAATTGACCTGCATAGAACAAGTTTGATCTAGTTTTATTTAACAATATAATGTACTTAACAGTCTGATCTAGTTATTTGTAGTAGTACTATTAGTCATTCTTTGCTGTTTGAGAGGGCTTTGAGTATTTTCAGTAGTTTTGGGGCTCAAATTGTTCATCAGTATAATACTATGTAAAAATGCAAAGCAGCCTGGAAGGAAATTTTACTGGCATCATTGTCGGTAACTATACATCAACAGTTAATTGAATGACTATACATGACAAAATCTATTTTATAGAAAGCAGTTTTAAAAGAATAATCTGCTTTTTTCTTGTCTATTCTCTTTGAATTTATTTTACTGTAATGCTCTTTTAAACAATATCAGAATTATGAACATTAAGACTTTTAAGGAATTATATTTTCATATAATTCCTCTCCAGACTAAGTCCTTGTCAAGATACTTCTTTTTCTGAATAGAAAAGATTTGATGTGCACTAATAAAAATAAGAATAACAGAAATCTACCCACAAAGATTTTCTAACAGTCTTTTTTTTTATATCAACATGATTTTCTTAACTTTATTGTGAAAATCTCCCCTGTGTAGTATTATTGTTTGTATTTCATCAAGACGCAATTGAGACAGAAAATCTAATTTTTTGCCCAGCTTCACATTGTGCTAATACCGAAGTGGATGTCTCCTGAGTCCTGATATATAGTTTAATTCCAAAATAAGTTGGTATTTTCTTTTTCTATTTAACAGTTCTGAGTAAATTTGCAGTTTTCTTAAACATGTTAAAAATTAGATCTAGGATATCAACCTTGTGGGATTTCTCAAGCAGTAATGAAATGCATTTTATTAGCATTTGTATTGAATTACTTTTGTGCTAGTGATTTTTGTTAAAAATGATCATTATAATTCTCTCACAAATTCAAAGCAAATATTTAAGTAATGATCTGTAAAATTTCTGTCTAGCCCCTCATGAAATTTCTTTTTGTACTTGTTTTGATTATCTAAAGTATTCTTACTTTTATTGTTGTACTTATTCAGACATCTCTTAGTAGAACTGTACTGCATAGGAAGAAGATGGTAATGTATCATTAGGCTTTTAGTTTCCATGGTGTCTCTTCAAAACTAATCTAATTTAGTAGTAAACAAAAGTCTTCATAAAAAAGCAGCTAAAGCTCATAAGACATTTTATGTTTGCAGAACTTTTGGGAAATCTCTACTAAGCATAGTAGGTGCTATGTTATTAGATGCTGAAATTTAGCCTCTTTAGTAGTCCCAGTTTAAGGAGCCAACAATTATGAAATTTGATCAGCTTCCAGTGATAATCAATGATGCAAAGAATTGTCATTTATTTATGATTTTTGTGAGTAATTTTATCAGTAAATTTCCAAAGTTGCTCTTAATTTGGCAACTTTAAGAATAATACAAGCTAAACTGTTAGAAACATCTATATTTTATATGCACAATTACATATTTCATGTAGAAAATTTTAAAGGATAAATAAAATTGTTAAGCCTGAGAAAAATGTAAATGGCAGAAATGCTAAAAAAGTATTATCCTACTCAAATTCTTTTGCCCTTTTGATTTTTCTAGTGGCTTTTATAGTGAAACACTGAAATTAATTAATATGCTAACATTTTGTAAGCTCTATGAAAACAAGCTTACAGTTTAAGTATTCTGAAAGTGTGAATAATTAATCTGAGTTAAACATTCTGGCTTGTTAAGAATAGAACACAATGTCATAATTTATTATAAAGTATCTTGTCTCCAAACTTTAATAGTGTTTCTTACCTGATATATTGGATCTCAAGATAATTTTGTCATCTTTATTTCATTTTTTAGATAACTGTTTCCTGTATGTTGTATGTAAATTCAACTGACAGTATTTACAATATGGTTTAAATTGCTGTTGGAGAGGTATTATGTTAAATATATTTTCCACTTGATAATTTTTATGCTGCAGATTTATTTTACTGCATAGCATTTTAGAAGTTTTGTATAACATGTTTTAACATTGCATATGCGTTATATAGAAATTTATTGTAGTTAGATACTAATTATGTCATATGGTACATTTTAATTTGTATAAAATATTTTTATCACACAAAGTCAAATCTAAAAGTTGCATATAGAAGCAGAAGAATATAATTTGATAATGCATTGCAGTCACTGTTGCTTGAGGTTTTTTCTATTGTTCTTGCTCTTACGATCAGATATAATAGAGTGTTTTGTGTGTATCTTTGTACCATTTCTATCGTTGTATTGACTGGCTTGATTTTTTTTTTTTTTTCTTTTCAGAAAACAGTCGACAAGCGTAAGGCACATACGATTAACATAGAAGATTTCAGGGCAATTTATCGAACTCTTGTACACAGACCTGAATTTCATGAACTTTTCCATGCTTACTCTCCAAACAGCAAAATTCTAGCTGACACTGAACTCATTGAATTTCTCAAGAAAGAACAATATGAAACTGAAGCTTGTGAAACAACTGCCTTAGAAATTATTTTGAAGTATGAACCCATTGAAGAAGGTATGCATAGTTGTATGCATAGAAGTATTTGATTTCTAGCTCTTACTTATTGTGCTTCTGTCAATGACTATGTTTATATTTTTGAATACTCATCTGACTATGCAAATTGAACATTTTAAAGAAAACGAACATAAGCAATTATATTATAGTTATGTATGTTGCATAATATCTTTTGTAAGCGCTTGTACAAAATGTTGATTTTTTAAAATTCAGATCTTTAAACATTGTGAATGTAGTAATACAAGGAACTATTAATAAATCACAATAAATTTATGCAGCATATTGCTCAGTCATAGCATATGACATTACTTACCAGATCTGTCATTCTTACTTCTTGTTGCAACAGACTGGTCCAAAACCTACATGCAGATTGCTTCAAACAAAATACAATTTTCACACAGCAGATGAACTAATATAAACTGCACTAAATCTTTTTACTGCTCACAGAAACATGTGAATGACCATTATTAGGAAGCCAGGCTGAATTTTTTTGTTTAGCTAAATTTTTAAAAATAATTTTGCTTAATTAATTAGAGGAATATAAATATTGAATTACAAAGATAAAAAATTAGAAATTATATTTTATTAGCAACTGATCTGTTCATCACAAGATATTTCTCTTAGAGGAAATCAACCATAATTAAATCAGTTAGAATGGATGAAGTATTAATTAAAAAAAAAAAAAAAAGCATAAAAATCTGAACACTGAGGACAGCATTTTTCAAGACTAGAAAATGTCAGAATATAATTTTGTGTAATTTGGTTTGGTTTAACTACTCAATACTGTGATTCACAATCACAATAAAGTGAAAATAAGTTTAGTTAAACCCATTGCAATTCAAAACATATTTTACAACCAAGAGTGTTTTGATCCTACTTGGGCATCACATTAATTGTTACAGCATTGTTTATATAGTAGAGCTTTTTGCTTAAAGTTTATCTTACAAATGGAAAGACTCCATACTAGTGGAGTTTGATATAGTGCTTCCATTTTGTACTGTTTAAACCTACAATTTGTTCTAGTAGAATGCTCTCCATGAATCATAATTTTTGCACTTTGGTGTGTCTGTATTTGAGCGTCGTATGGCAGAAAGTTTAAATGTAGAAGTAATTTAATAAAGAGATTTCACAGAGGAAAAATTCTAAGGATGTATCTACTGGGAAGGTTATACCTCTTTACTGAGAAAGACTGAAACCTTAGTTACACTCTGGTTTGCTCTCAGCTGGACATGATTGGCAACAACATCAGGAATACATTTAAGCAGTCTTGTGAACATGGTGGATCCTCAGCATCTTCAGCAGGCATGGAGTCTGGTTATTAATCTATCCCATCATGTGTCTACTGATGTCATTACCCATGTTATTGGGGTTAAAGCTATAATTAATTATTTATGCTCTCCCAAGCTCTCCCATTTCCATTTTTTTCTCTGATCAACTTGTAAGAGAAGATCTCTAAACATAGACTTCTACTACCACAGAATCATGGAACTGTTCAGATGGAAAGGGACCTCAGGAGGGCAGCTACTCCAGCCTTCTGCTCAAATCAAGATTATCACTGAATTCAGAATAGGTTTCTCAGGACTTTTTTTCAGTCAAAGCTTGAAAACCCCTAAGGACAGAGATCCACAGCCTCATTCATGTGCCCGGAAATAGCTTCCAGGAGTTCTTGCACCATGATTTTCCGAGGGATGAAAGTGAGGCTGGCCAACTTGTAGTTCCCTGAATTGAATCATGGAATCATGGAATCATGGAGTCATAGAATCACAGAAACATAGAATCACAGAATAGTTTGGATTGTAAGGGACCTTTAAAGGGCATCTAGTCCAATCCCCATGTAATGAGCGGGGACATCTTCAACTAGATCAGGTTGCTCAGAGCCCCATCCAACCTGACCTGGAATGTTTCCAGGGATGGGGCATCTACCACCTCTTTGGGCAACCTGTAACAGTGTTTCACCACCATCACAGTGAAAAGTGTCTTCCTTATAGCTAGTCAAAATCTACTCTCTTTTAGTTTAAAACCATTACCCCTTTTCCTATTGCTTCAAGCCCTGCTAAAAAGTCTGTCCCCATCTTTCTTATAAACCCCCTTTAAGTACTGAAAGGCTGCAATAAGGTGTTCCCAGAGCCTTCTCTTCTCCAGGTTGAACAACCCCAACTGCCTCAGCCTTTCCTCATAGGAGAGGTGTTCCATCCCTCTGATCATTTTTGCAGCCCTCCTCTGGACCTGCTCAAACAGGTCCATGCCTTTCCTATGCTGAGGGTTCCAAAACTGGACATAGTACTGCAGGTGGGGTCTCAGCAGAGTGGTGTAGAAGGGCAGAATCACATCGCTCGACCTGCTGGCCGTGCTTTTTTTGATTCAGCCCAGGGTACAGTTGTCTTTCTGGGCTGCAAGTGCAGAAAGTCCTTGCCCTTTTTGAAACTGAATGCAACATTTTTTCTTCTCAAGTCATTGGGGCCTCCCCCTGACCTCTATGGCCTTTCAAATATGGTAGAGAATGGCTTTGCAGTGATACCAGCCAACAGTTGTTAACACCCTCAGATGCATCTCATTTGGTCCCATGGACTTTTATGTTTTGAGTTCTCTCCAGTAATCTCTATTTTATTTTAATCTCTATCTGATGGTAGTTTCTTTTTTTCTTGAACCCTGCCTGTAGACACAAAGCCTACACCTTGTTGATAAAGACTGAGAAAAAGACACCACTGAGTACTTTCGCATTATCTGTGTTTACTGTCATTAAACCACCTGCCCTTGTTCAACAGCAAGCTCACTTACTCTTTTTTAAAACATAGCCGATGCAGCAGTAAAAGTGCTCCATTGCTACTGATGTCCCTTGCCAGTTTCAATTCTGGTTAAGCTTTGGCTTTCCAAACACCATTGCATCCTGCCTGAGCAGTGTTTCGATAGTCCTCCCTGCAGCCTCCCACGCTTTGACTAGCAGTTTTATTGTTTCTTTTTTATGTTATTTCACTTTTACTCTCTCAGTGAATCTGTGACATTGTTCTTGTTGCAGTAGAAAGAAGCTATCTAAACATCTATCACTGGTGATTCAGCCCAGAATGTAGAGATCAATCTGGGTTCTTCCATATTTCAGGAATACTTTGCAAACAAAATATTTTTCTAACAAATAAGTTCTTCCTATTGAGTCAGGCATACCTACAGAGCTCATAATTTCTTCTTTGTTTAGCTACCATGGAAGGGTTTCTGTGTTGTTGCCGTTATTTTAAGGAAAAGCGCCAGTTACATTTTGATGAATGTTAAAAGTCATCAGAATAATATTCTGAAACCATTATGCAAAAACCTTATTCATTTATTACTTTAAAAGCCTTGTCTTACTTTTTATATATATTTTTTTTTTCCTTTCTGTGTTTTAATTTCTTTGTTTTCATGGTGCTCTCCTTTCTCCGTTCCCTTCTTTCCTGTTATTTATTTATCTTTTTCCGTTGTCGTTCTATATATTCTATTGTTCAACAATGAATGAGTTCATTGTTGGTCTTTAAAAAACATTTTAACTTTATTTTTCTTAGGGTTCTTATCTGCCATTCTGCTTGCCTGCTTATTATGCTGTCTCCTTTCGAGTCATTTAGTAACAATGCACAACGCCCCCCAACCCAAAAATTTATATGTCGTCTTGACTTACTTGCAGAAGAAACACTATGTAGGATCTTCATAGATGCCTTGATCACCCCTCTGGAATCATGAGAATCTGAGTGGAGGTTTGTTAATTCTGTACTATGCATATTCTTCAGCTATTGAAGGCTGCTTCAAGAACATTTCTGCTGAGATCCACTGAACATAACTTGAGGCAAAATTTGCAGCTAAGCTAAGAAGGGGAAATGACTGTTAACTGCATTTTATTGCAAGCTGTTACGTTGTTCAGTGGACTCTCAGATGTTTAACTTTGTTAGTTTCCTTTGGTTCCCAGTCTTTGATAAGGGGTGGAATTGATAACTGGTTAAGTAAAATAAACCCAACGAGGAGAAAATTCCTTTTGGGATAATAACCCTGGAATATCTATGCTGATCATTCCCACTGTGCTGGAAAGAAGAAACTGGATGCATATTTCAAGAAGAAACCAAACATGTTTGGTCTTTCATTAAGAGTCACTCACTTCCAGTAATAGCTACAAAACCTTTCATTCCTTATGCCATTACTTTCTGAGGTTGCCTTTCAAAGTTAGAATATATCTTATTGAATATGTTCTACTCTTTCTGAGAACTAATGTGTTTTCTAATTAATTATATAATACATTACCAATTTAAAAGTTTCTTTTATTTTATCTGTTTTGATGGGAAAGTTGATAGCTATAAAGTGGTTAAAAACTGAAGACTCTTTAGTCAGTTAGAAAATACATTTGTAAATATCAACTAAAGTTTCTACAGTTTAAGTTTAATGTCTAGTTTAAATTTCAGATGCTGAGCCAAATTCTTGTTTGTCTCTTCATCTGTGATAAAATTGGTTGTCTTTTAATTGGAAATAATAGCTGTATTATTCATGCTCCTTTGAGTGAACTAATACTCCCACTCAAACATATTTACTGGAAAGTTCCAGATATGATTGACATGATAGTTGATTCATATGGTGTTGTGATAGACCATTTTGTGTAACTGTCATTCTGAATTTGGTATAGAGTATTCTTCATCAGGATGATCTGTTGGACTCATCTGCCATCCTTATCCTGTATATTGCAGAAAGGGAAAAGGGCAGATTTTGACATTTGATTGACTGGTTTGCTAATAATAACAACCATTATCTGATAAATGTGATGACACTAGTACGTCAAGATAGAGATGAAAACAGTGACTAGATTTTAGATACACCATTGGTAAGTCCATCTATAACATTTAGCACATCCCTAACATTCGTGTGCAGAGAGAGGACTTTTCAATGTTATTGAGCCTGATAACTCTGAATTAACTCTCAGAGGGTATTGTACTTAGTTCAGAAACAGTATAGTATACATTACTTTCTCATTTTTATTGTACAATTTAATTCCTAATGGCAAAATGCTGCATTAACAGATTTTGTGTGTGTGTGCACTAAATAAATTTTTGGCTGAAGGAACCATTTTATTGAATTGACCATAAAACTGGGGAATATGTGATTCACACCTGACAGCTGTGTCTTACTAACATCCAAATATCAGTTTTGTTCTACACAAAGATTCGGTTATCTCTCCATTTTATTAATAATTTCGAATAGATATCTTGAATCATTGAATGAGATTAAAGGAAACATGCCAACCAATTGCACTTCATTCTTTTTAATCTTGGTATATATTTATTTTTTAAAAAACATTACTGTTCATTATTCAGTATTTGCATGGATAGGGTTAGAGGCAGAGTGAGGATAAGAAGGTGCATCTCACTATTATTTACAGTGCACTACCATTCAAAAACTCTGCTCCTGCCTCTGTGTTTTCCTGCTAGGCCCTACAAAAACAGGTCAAAAATACAATCCTGTCTTGAAAAACCTGCTTAATTTGTATATAACAATATAAGCTTGGTCCATCTGTCAGGTAAAGAATTTGACTAATCCAGAATGTATTTGTGAATCAAAATAATATTTTCAGTGTATTCCTAGGAGATAGATGCTTTTAAATTTGATTTTTTTTGTGTGTGCATGTGTGTCTAAGAGAAAGCGAGCAAGAGAGAGAGCATGCATTTGCAGGAAAGAACTTTTGATCCCATTGACCAATGTAAATCAAGTTTAACAGAGTCGAGACCTCAGTCAAATTCCTACAGATTTCATTAAAAAATTGCATGAAATAAGAAACATGACTTAAAACTCTCAACTAAGACAATGGCTGGCTGAAGCTGGATTTGTGAGACACAAAAATTCCAATATGTGACAGAATGTGTAAATATCTAGTTTTAGGAAAGGCTTTCACCAGAAGAAGACAATCGATTATAAATTGAAATTTATAAACCAATGTAATGCAATGGCCTGTGATAAACTGTGTAAAAATAAAAACATTTTCAGGCCATTGATTATAGACATGAGCTATAACAGGGTGTTTTACTGAAGTCAAAGACCTTACATGTTGGCTAACAAAGTAACACAAGTTTACTTTATAATGTTTTCACTTTTAGGGGATTATGGTCATGAGCATATTTATACAAACATAAGTTCTTTGCTTGAGAAGACTGTAACTATCTTTTATCAATGATGAGAAAAGCATCAAAAGCCAGAAAAGCATCAAAAATAATTCCAAAAATAAGCAAAACTTTGGAATGTCAAAATTTTTCATTAATTTAAAAGATAAATGTCAAAAAATTAATGTAAGAATTGTTAGTAAATTAAAAAAGGGGGGAGGGGTACTGGCCTAACTTGTAATTACACAGAGATATATATAAAGCATGAAAAATAAATTAATCAATCAATAAATTAACTTTTTTTAAAGATCCAGAAAGTAGAAATGTAACCCTATTGCTACAAGTATTACACAATATAGCATGTGCTTGTGGATAAATCAAAAAAGTCAAGATACTAAATAAGATGCAATATCAAGAATCATAAGGGTAACAATAAGTCATTCTGCAAATATGTTAGTTAAAAGAAAGACCAAGGAAATTCTTGATCCACTACCTAAGTACAATCGGGTGGCTAACATTATTAATAAGAACAGAGTAAGTTCTCATTCAAAAATATAGAAAAAATGGTGGGACATGCTTAAATGACTTAATCAGATTAGTGAAGACAGGTTGACAAAGCCTAGTTTTTAGAAAATTGACTGTAAGAAGCTTGCCTAATACAGGTTACCTTTGAAAACACATGGAGAATGGATGATGAATTGAAAGACTTGGAAAGATGAAATGTAGTATCCATTTTAGAAAGGGAACATCCAAGGAACTAGACACCAGTCAGTTACCAGAGAAATGTGGAACAAATAATGAGTATGGAATCACCTCTAAGATGGTAAGGATAAGTAACAGTGTGCCAGGACATTTCATGAAGAAATTGTATCCAGTTTTCTTCTATAAGAGTGTAACAGCACTGGTGGATAGAAGAAAAATACTTTTTAACGCTGTCTTGCATTCTAAAAAACAAGTTGAGGAAGCAGAAAGCAGGCAAAATAACTACACGGTACATAAGCAACTCATTAGAAAATTACTCTGAGAAGTTAATTGTCAATTACTTAGAGACAAAATTAAAGGCTACATCAATCTACAGTTGGACTAAGCATTGTGTTGGGATCCAGACTTCAATTATGTCATTGATAAATTGGATGATGGAATAAAAATTAATTTTGTTAAATCTAGATTTGACACCAGAACTTCACGTATAATAGGGAACAAGAATAGAAGTCAAAGTGATTTTGGCAAATTGATAATATAGAAAAGAAGGATGGTGTTCAATAAGGAGGAGCACTAAGTTCCATTTAGGGCATCAAATGTCATGAAGGAAGTTTACCAGATGGAAAGAGTTGTAGAACAACAGAAATTATCAGAAGTCTAAGAAAACCTAACCTAAAGAGAAAGATGCAGTGAATTGGATTTGTTTCTTCTGGGAAGCAGTGGAATGACAGGAAGTGTAATAGCAGTTTTCATATGTGTATAAGACTGTTAAAAAAAAGGAGAGGAATAGTATAAAAGAGAAAAAATATTTTGGAAAGCAAAGAAGTTTCAGGGTAAACATTTGTTGTGGTTTAGCCCCATGTGATTTAGACAAACCACAACATTACAGAAAACTTTCAAATGATACGATTACTTAGGTGCTGAAATGGGATTACTGGGATGTCTGTGGATTCTTCGTCAATGGAAGTCTAAGAATAGCTTTGGCAGACTTCTGGTAGGAATAACATTTGTATGGTTAAGGACAACAGTGTATGTATGTATGATGTCTGGAGGGCCTTGATCCTAATTTTCTATTTCTGTTTAGCATTTTCAAACATTGTGTTTTCTAGTTCAAAAAACTGTGTAATTTAGAAATAATTATTTTCTTTGTGTTACCATCATCAGAATGATTTCCATATATTCTCATTCAGATAGAAAACTTTCAGTCTGTACACATTCTGAAGATTGACGATTGCAATTCTAACCCGTAAATTGTGATTCTTATAGCTGTATTGAGAATTAACAGGACAGATAAGTGTTTTGGGTTTTGGTTTTTGAGGTTCTTTTGGGACAAAAGTTTGTATAAATTGTTCTCTTTCAGTTATCATTAGCAGAAAGTAATCTCGGATTACTTACTGCTTAATTATCAGTAGCCTACTATGGTGACAATAAGGTTATTTTAGAACCAGAACTGGGCAAAATCCCTAACTAATTCAATCTAGGTTATGTTTTGAAGCAAATATATAATTTGCAAAATTATTACATTTGAAGCATGACATGGGAGCAGCTTGGCATTATAATGGATCTGTTTGTCATTAAATCAGTTAAAAACAAAACAAATGGGATGACTATCACTGGTATGGAGGCAATTAATGCATTTTGTTATAGATGCAGTAATATAAGAAACTTGTTTTGCAATTCATCTTTGTGGGCAATCATTTATTTTGTTAAGATGCTATTTTTATTTCAATTACTTCTAATTTAAACATTATTTCATCAATATTTGGAATTTTCCACCACTGAGGAAGATACTTGGTGCTAGGAATCACAGTTTCTGCAAGATTATTTTGACAGTCTCCAACTGACATGTTGGAGAACAATTCCTGTTCTTTCTACAGAGAAAAGAAGATTCTCTTTGTATATTGACTGGCATGTTACTTTCCAAAACTAAAAAAACCCAAATAATTTCCTTCATATTTAATTAGGACTACTGCAAACTTTTCTTACAGGTGTCCATAGAATAAAAATGTCAGAACATATTTATTTCCTCACATAATTTTGAACCAAAACAATTGCACAAAGCTCCAGAATTGCACACATCTGAAGTTTGTCTTTGTATTATTTGTTATGAATTTTAAAATTGTAGGAAAGTGTTATGCTATATAACCTTTAGCAATGTTCAGAATTGGCTATTAAAATTATAGACAATATACAGATATAACCATCGGTTTATCTTCACACCAGAAATTCTTTTCTTTCTTTTTTGTTCAGTGAGGAAAAGAAGACAGATGTCATTTGAAGGATTTGTAAGGTACATGAGCTCAGAAGACTGTTCAATATTTAAAAACGATCACAGGACCATCTACCAAGATATGAACCACCCATTATGTGACTATTTTATTTCATCTTCTCACAACACCTACTTGATATCTGACCAACTAATAGGACCCAGTCATTTATGGGGATATACCAGGTATTTAGCTACTGGGTTTTTTTGTATTTTAAACACTCTTTGGCTTTTTTAAAATGAATACTAATTCACCTATAATTCTACTTGGCAATGAGGAACAAAACCATCACAGATAGAAACAGAAAACGTTAGAGTGGTATTTTAGTTTGTGTGTACACTTTTCAATATATTTGCCAAACCATCTGTTCATAGTCTGGAAACAATCTATTTTTTCACTTACATCTCAAAAAATCTACCCCACAGCAAATGAAATCTATAGTATGCTGCACAGTATATGATTAAATCAGTTTTTAATGTCAACATGTAAAAATAAATAACTCCCTGAAATAACTGTAGAATTCCTGGGCAAACTCTTATCTGATCAATATACAGGCCATGAGGGCACAGTATGGTGGAGTATGTCAAGTATATCAGTGATCAGTGTATGTTGCAATGTGGTCAGTTTAGAAACAACAACAACAACAACAAATGGGTGCACTGTAATAGCCAGGAGGGAGAAGAAACTTTGTCGTTGAATGTCCAGCATTTGACTCCAAGAGGAGAGGGAAACCAGGATGCCTTATTGCCCAAACACATTTAGAAGAAACGATCAAGAATGGAGAAAATGGGTTATCTAATAAAGGCAATACAGAGGGTGTACAGAAAATATGAAGAGTTTGGGAGACAGGTGTCCAGCATTCCTATTACTTTGTGCTACTTTAGTGAAGTGAAAGTAGTTGGAACTATCATCTATCTGAAATTTTTTGTTTTGGTTGTTCTCTGGATATTCTATAATGGTTTGCAACGATCAGAAACACTAGTGAATTTATTTCTAACAGTATTTAAAATCATATGACATTAATATTGCGTCACCTAAAGTAATTGCGAAGAGGGTATAATACCCCCTCTCTTCCTCTTTATCTACTATTTGTGTAAGGAAAATATAAAATGCTAAAATAAGATAGAAGCATCTTTGAGATACTGTTAGCATGGAAAAGATTGGTAATTAGGTAAAAGAGTCTACAAGAAATGTTTAAATTGGTAACAAGACAAATATTAGAAATTTAAAACCTTTAAGGGGTGCCATTAATATAATAAAAATTTGACTAAATTTAAGACATCCGAGAAACGTTAGTACTCTCTCTAAGAAATAAGGTGGGGGGAGTACAACTGAGTTATGTAAAAACCAAGCACAACCTGATTCTGTAAGTGCGATGCTGTTATTTTTAATTATGATTCTCAAACTTGCAGACAAATCCTGAAATAGTAATAAAAAAGGCCCTTTCAAATATTTCTTTTTCTGTTTTAAGCAACAATTTGTCATCATTCCAAAATTCTTTTATTTAAATCTTTGACCCTTGGTTTTAGTTTCTTCATGGAAGTTATTTGGATAATTGACCTTACTACTTAGTGCTTTGATAAAGTTTATTACCTAACATGACTAAGATAAACAACAAAAAATATAGCTCTGTCTTGTATCAGTATAATTCTATAGGGTTTATTTTCTTTTGTGACAAAGAAGTAGGGGTTCTTGTAATTATTCTGTGTGCTTATAATCAGAAATACAGCAACTTGTATAAGAAAGTGTGGTATCTTTCTTTTGACTGTAAAATTGTTTCTTCTGTTCTTTTGAAGTGCTCTCTTAAAAGGATGTCGTTGCCTGGAAATTGACTGCTGGGATGGCTCAAACAATGAACCTGTTGTGTACCATGGTCACACTTTAACAAGCAAAATTCCGTTTCATTCTGTAATTCAAGTGGTAGACAAGTATGCATTTGTGGTATGTATATATATATATATATTTTGGTTAAAATATGATGGTGGCTTTAAGAAAGCCCAGGGACATGGTTGTTGTCAGATTCTCTATGGTAAAAAAGTATGAAACAGCGACAATGCTTGTGGCAGTGGGCATTGTTGAAATAAATTATGGGAAAATCATGCTATCTGTTCTTAATATCTTTTAAAATTTTATTTAAGGAATGATAAACATATTTTGCTGATAATGATTATAAACCAAAGTTGGTGCAAGGAATTCGGTAGATCTTACTTGACTTGTTAGGTGGAATTCTCACCTGAGGTCATTTAAGCAAGGACTGAATATAAGTGAACTACTTGAGAATCAGTCTGATGTTTTACTCCTTCTTTATACCTTTTCAATTTTTTACTTCACTTATTTTTCTGTTGTTGTCAGTCTGTCTTATAGGAGCTTGAATTTATGAAGTAGAGAAAAATCTTGGATTATAGCCAAGTTGGAGACTTACTCTGTTTTCCATTTCCTCTCTTTTTATTTTGAATTCAAGGCCTGATAAAGCTTGCCATCTATTGCTGTCTTTTCGTCAGATGACTCGTTAGGGTGATGTCCCTTCTGCTCATCTCTGGCAAAGCAGCGAAAGCTGGAGAGCTTTTGGCACTGTCTCAGTCTTTTGTATAGGTTTCTGGCAAAACTCCTGCTCAAATGAAGTCCTGAATGACTATTAAGATAACTCTTGTAATTCAGGCCAGCATTATGTGTGTGAATATATACACCTATGATCATACATTTATATCTACTTTTATACATACATATTTATAGCCTTTTCAGAGTTAAGCAAAGCTATTTTTTTTTCTGTTCAGATTTCTATATAAAATTTAATTACTCTCTGATTTTGAAAGATAGTGAAAACAAAAGTATGGTTTTATCTCACTGTTATTCATAAGCCAATAGATGTAACTCACCTGTTTTTACTAATACAGAGCATATTGTACATAACTATAATACAAACAAAGAGAAATTCTGCTTTTTGCTTCCAGGTTGCACTCTGCTCTGTGCAATAATGAATCAGCCTGATTTTGGGCTGATTTAACACTTATTTTCTCTCTACTTTCTTTACATCCAACTTTAATCAGTATGTTAAATGCCTATGATAAATTATTTTCTATAGATTATTGGACAAATACACTTCAATATGTGTTTTCTAAAGATCAGCACAAATATTAACTGGTTTCTCTAATGTAGTATTCTGTCCTCCTTAATAGATCTTCTTTTGATTTCCCTAGTTGGTTTTTTTTTTTTTCCATCTTTGTCTAGCCCTGGTTTAACCCCCCTTAACTTCCTAAGGATACATTTTTTTCTCTTCTTCAATTGTGCTTTCTCTTTTGTAAATATTGTGAGCTTTTTTATTGTGTTACTAAACTGAAACAACTGACCTATATTCTGAAAGTTTTGAAAATAAAGGAAAATACAGATTACCAAAGGGACTTTTGTAAGATATTTTGGGAAATCAAGTAGATCTCTTTATATTTATTAATAATAAAAGCCTTTAAATTATATTTCCAGGCATCTGACTATCCAATTGTACTGTCTTTGGAGAACCACTGCAGCCCTAAGCAACAGGAAGTAATGGCAGATTATTTAGAAAGTATTCTAGGTGACAAACTTCTTACTTCAACAATGGGTGATACAGTGGTGACTCAACTACCTTCTCCTGAGGTAATAACACTGCATTTTTCTTTGTGAAATATAGGGGGAAAAAACTGGTTGTGGTGGGTTATTTAATCTTCTGAAACTGAATTTATGAAACTGCTCATCTGGTATCTGAGACAGACTTCAAGTGGTAACAAAAAATAATTAAACAACACAAAAAACCCACATGAAAAAATAAAGAAAACAGAAAAATCAAAAATTAATCATGTGGATTGATATGGAAGTTTTTGTTTAAAGGAAAACAGTTTTAAGTACAATGCTGAAGCATGTTTTTGTTGAAAGCTAACATTCTAACATTTTTTGAAATCCTTAGATCTTGCACTCCACATAAATCTAACTTCTGGTGCTTTGGATACATTAAAAGTTTTGTTTTATTTTATATACAAATACAGTTAAGTAAAGTTTGTGAGTTGCAGTTTATTTTCTATGGGATCATGGCAGCTGTAGCAATGTGCCTTGTTATTTTGAACCATACTTACGACCACTGAATAAAATTACATATCAAAAACTGAGTAGCAACACTGAAATGGCTCTTATTTTTTTAGAGTAAACTATTATTTAATATAAATGAAGTCATCATACTGTGGTTCATCTACAGTAGTCCTATCTTGGAGAAATGGTAGTCTGAAAATAGAAAAGAGCATATGGCTTTAAAGAGGGCAGATTTATACACAGGGAATGACTTGCCAAAGATTGTAGAAGTACTACTGAATCTGAACTCTGAATCTGAGAGCTATGCAAACACCTGGTTAATTTTAAATTTGGAAATTTCAAATTACTGGAACATTGTGTTATAATGAACAACTTCCAAGTTTTTTTTCCCCTCCCCTCTCCTCTCTCCCCTCCTCTCCTCTTTCCTTCATTTGAGGAAACAAAGTATAAATTTTTAAACTACATTATGCTTTCAACCAAAATTAAAAAATCTTCACTTTAAACATTTTAGTGTATTTGTTTTTAGCTAATTTATATTTTGTTCCTTAGATTGAAAGAATTTCATGAAATTTAAACATGTTTTTGAAATGGAAGCCTGAATCTATATTTTTTGTCAGTAACAATGTTGATGGAACTATTTTGTCAAGATCTGTTACTGCAAAAACATTCTCTTTTTCTCAGTTTGTTTCTCCCTAAGGCAGTGTTTCTCAGCTGGTGGCTTGAGACCCCTGGGATATGAAGTTAGAACAGGCAATTAGATGGGTGTTGAAAATTTTATTGCAAACTAAAACAAATAAATTCCATTTGTTCCAGTCTTTGCACATAATTTTCTTTCAAGGACAAAAGATTATTTTTTTAGTCTCTTGTAACACAAATACATGCATACATACAAAATAGTTATTTAGGCTTGTCACTGTTATCGGTGATACATCACATATATTTTATACCCTTTTACAGTAAATGAAAAAAACCAATGCAAATGAAAATATGGGGAGGAAACACAAAAAAAAAAAAAAGGAAAAAAGTGTTTTCTGTCTGTCAAAAAGAAAAACAACACACACAGAGATGTATTTTTGTAAAGGATTTGTCATGGAAAAAACATTTTTGAAGGGTGTGTCCAAAAGACTTGTTAAAGTATTACCATACTGTTATATTTTCATAGTAATGTTGTCATAAATATATTTAATATATCTTAATAAATTTCACAGTAAGCCAATATATTTTTTAGATTGTAGCATTATATTTTTTGTATCATACTGTCCAATATCACCTTGCAACCTTGTAAATTGTTCTGTAAATTAGAAAAAAGTATAAACTGTATTAAACATGATGGTTTTAAAGCTTCTCAAAGATAGTTGCATTCTGTCTAACATATGTCCAAGGATCATACGTCCTCTGTAGCCAAGTGTACTGCATCTGAATCATGGAGTCACTGAATCACATACTTTAAAACATTACTTTCTATGAGGTTATGTCCTTTACCATATGTTTACTGTCATATAGGGAATTCATACTTCATATTTGCATAGCTTTGAGTTTTCATAAGTCCGCTCTGTAGAATTTTTGCCTGAAAATGCATTGCTGGGTTCCATACTTATTCCTCATTTGAATGTATGCTTTTCAGGGGAGATTCATTCTGTTGAATTTTTAATCTTTTAAAGTTATGTAAGATGTAAGAGTTACCTAAATAGTACCGTTGTCCTCAGCTGATTTACAAAAATCTGAATTTAATAAACCATTATGTTGAGAATGAATAAGGATTAGGGTCATCTCCATTTCTCTTAGCTGCTCTGATCAGGCACTTAAGAAAAACTTTTAGAATTTTATTTTGCAATGGAAATATGTAGTTATGACTGAATTTGCAAATAGAGTAGTAAGGTTGACTTTTGGTTAGCATCTTTTTGAAGAACCACTTTTGGTCCATGTTCAAAAGGAGTTTAGTGGCATCACATCCTTAAAGCTTGGGACCTTGTGCATATTCAAGACGTGGGTAAATTCATTATCATTTGAGTAAGACAGATGCTGAATTTAATCTTAAGCCTGCTTTACTTATGCAGTGCAAAATAGATGTTACAGAACCATGAATGATGAATTAAAAATGCTGTTTGTGAGAAGGATTCTCAGTTAGTGTAAAAAAAAAATAATTGTCACCTATATCATTTACTGTTTCACTTTTTTCAAGATGGAGCACTAGCAACAATAGGGGAGAAGCTATTGTATCTGGTATGGTTCTATAGGAACCCAACTGACAAAACCATCCCAGGAAGGAAATGGTATCAGTAGTGTTAATACCAGTAACAGAGTAAAGGCATTGTTCTTTAAACATGACAGTCTTCTGATTTCAGATATAAGTCTAATAAAATATAATAAGTGTCAGGATGATTAAAGTTCATTGTAATTGCTCAGCTATGAGATTGGTTCAACAGAATGATAGGTGTTCATTGGCATGGCTCAAGCGCTGTACATACATTTTCTTAGAGGCTGATACAACCGATAGACTGATAACTCATTCTGAAAAAAAATAATATGAATAATGCACTCAAGGGAATTGGTGTAACTGCTTACATGAGTACTTTTACTATCAAAATTCTTATCAGATAACTGTATCAATCTATATTATATTCATGTGCAACAAAAGGGGAAAACTGAAATCAGTTTTGTCTTTTGAAACTTTCCTATGTAACTCATCTGTATTTATGTGTGAACCTGTATCTTTCATTGAATATTGAAATAAAAAAAAACATAGAAAATACAGTAAAAAGCAACATTTTTGAAAAGTAATCATTATATACTCTAATTTAGACTACAAACAGGTCTTCTTCAATTTTTTTGGTAAGGACCTTCAGCATCCAGCTTCTCCCTGTAACATGAGACTGAAACATTATGTTTCTTAGGTTGGAAATCCTCCTCACGAGGTTCAACAAGGCCAAGTGCAGGGTCCTGCACCTGGGTTGGGGCAAGCCCCAGTATCAGTAGGATGAGGGATGAAGGGATCAAGAGAAGCCCTGCTGAGAAGGAATTGGGGGGTACTGGTGGATGAAAAACTGGACATGAGCTGGTAATATGTGCTCATGACCAGAAGGCCAACTGTATCCTGGACTGCATCCAAAGAAGTGTGGCCAGCAGGCTGAGGGAGGTGATTCTGCCCCTCTGCTCGGCTGGGACCCCACCTGGAGTACTGTGTCCAGCTTTGGAACCCTCAGCATAGGAAAGGCATGGACCTGTTTGAGCAGGTCCAGAGGAGGGCCACAAAAATGATCAGAGGGATGGAACACCTCTCCTATAGGCACAGGCTGAGAGAGTTGGGGTTGTTCAGCCTGGAGAAGAGGAGGCTCCAGGGAGATCTTATTGCAGCCTTCCAGTACTTAAAGGGGGCTTGTAAGAAAGATGGGGACAGACTTTTTAGCCTGTTGTGATAGGACAAGGGGTAATGGTTTTAAACTGAAAGAGGGCAGATTTCAACTAGATGTAAGGAAGACACTTTTCACTGTGATGGTGGTGAAACACTGGCACAGGTTGCCCAGAGAGGTGGTAGATGCCCCGTCCCTGGAAACATTCAAGGTCATGTTGGATGGGGCTCTGAGCAACCTGATGTAATTGAAGATGTCCCTGCTCATTGCACGGGGATTGGACTAGATGCCCTTTAAAGGTCCCTTCCAACCCAAAGATTCTATGATTCAATGATTCTGTGACAGTTACTGTTGTTCCTAGTTTTGCTCCTCCTATGAAGGGGTACGTGCAGTGCATGTAAGTATTCCTTTTAATACCCACTTCCCAATGTTCTTCAAGATCCAAATCTAATGGTGCCCTTGGCTGTACATGAAGTGGAATGCCACATAATTTCTCCAAACACTTCATAGAAACATTTTCCAATTGCACGTTCTTATTTAGATCTTGAAGGTTTGGAGATCTCCGTGGAAATTATTTTCTCCTCTGTTGTCTGATCAATCTCCTACTTCCTTTTCTAAGTGGGTTTTGAGCTACAACTTTGTCAGATGAGATGATTGTGTGTGTCTGGAATTTCTCAAAACACACTTGCCCTGAAACAGAAAACCCAGAAAATTCAGGAAAAGAGTTTTTTCTAATTCTTTGGCCTCAGTCATGTGTTCACCCTGCAGCTGTCTATACTAGGCCTGTTAATTCCCTGGAGTATTACTGTATTCTGTAGCATCTCAACAGACAGTTCTTCCTCTACATGTGGGGTAGAGGAAAAAGAAGGTTTTTGCACTGTTTCATTCTTTCATACACGCCTTATCCACTGAGGTAAACTGAGACCACCCTTGAGTTTCACTGATCTCTTCTACAACACATGCAGATATTTTGCCACTTGAAGCAACAGACCCACTACCATCCTCTCCTTGCAGTCTTGGCCACTATGGTGCTTCTAAAGAGACTTCATGAAGTTCCTTTAATATTTGCTGGAATATCATAGAAACATAGAATAGTTTGGGTTGGAAGGGACCTTTAAATGTCCTTTGAGTCAGTTCCCACATTACATTATATTTGGCATCACTGACTGGTGCCAGAGACCTCTGCCTATTGCACCAGCGCTCCTGGATTATGCTGATATAAAGTGCACAGAATGTGGTGTCTTGTGTAGCAATTTGTAGATGAATTTAGAAAATATTAGAAACCTAGAAGTGAGATCCATTTTTTCTTACACTGCTAAATCCTTCCTCTCTAATGGGTTTGACAGCTACTGAAAGAAACAAGTAAGCCTCAAATGTAACACAAAAAGAATGTAAATGCATTGATGCTTTTGACGCAGGTTTGTTCCTCAATTATTTTGCATTGTAGTACATCAAGCTGCCTTATGCTGCTGGCATGACATATACATGAACTACTTAGGAATTTTTCATTATTTGCAGCTTTCTATCACAAAATTGGAAAGAGATATTGATGCATTGTTAACTGAAAGTAAAGTGACAACTGTTGTTATTACAAGTCATCTTCAATGTTTACCAGACAGCTGCAAGATCAATTACTATCTTGTGGTGGATCAGAAGCATTTCTGGCCACTATCTCCAAGGTTTCCCCATACTTATTAAAGCCATGCTATCTAAAACAAAAGACCTATTCAATAATCTCCTTGAGAAAGATTCATAGAAGGTCTCCAGTACAACTCTACACTTCCTGGGCATTTTAAATCCTATTATCAGGGAGAAAACTAACTAACCTCATAGCCAGGACTCCTCCTTCATCTTTTTCTTCACTTGTACCTACTCAATATACAAAGGACATTTCCATATGCAGTCACCATTTTCCCGTAACAGTCACTGTTTTTCCAGAATGCACCAGTCTTGGGTGAACCAGTACTACAGTCTTCAACATCTAGATAGAATATTTGTGTGTGTGTCTAAAAGATTCATATTGTTACTGTACTCCCTTCCTTTCTCTGTAAAGACATGTCTCGCTGACAAACTTGGTTGTACCTGGCTCCAAATTTTCATGTCCCGTATCTTTATAGGGTTTTATAGTCTTATTTTCTTGTTATTGAAAAAGTAGGACATGAAGATTTTCACGTAGAAATTCAAGATCAAGACTGCTTTTGCATATCTAATTCTATTGCTTCAGTAACAAGATTCATTCCAATTATTTTGGCCTACAAGTCACATAAGCAAATGTCTTGACCAAGTCTTTGCATCAGAAATATCTTTGCTCCTTAGCAAGTCAAAAACATTTACAGTCCACTCTTTTGCCTTTCAATTTGTCTATGGCATCTATTGTGTACAAAAATGAGAAGAAAGATGTTGAAAATGTAGCATGCCTTGGTGATGACCTCAAAAATAGGAAAATCAGTATTGTTTATTATAAAATTTCTGGATTCTCAAGGTTGGGCTGGGACTTTTCTCAGTGGTGCACAGTGAAATGGCTAGAGGGAGTGTAAACAAATTGAAATACAAGCAATTCCATTTAAATGTGAGAAAAGGAATTTTTCTTGTGAGAGTGGTCAGGCACTGGAGGTGGTTGCCTGGAGAGATTATGGAGCCTCCATCTTGGAGATACTCAAAATCTGCCTGGACACAGCCCTAACTCTTATTCACTCTGCTTTGAACCAGGGGGTTGGACTAGATGTTCTCCAGGGTTCCCTTCCAAACTCAGCCATTCTGTACTTATACAATATGGTTTCCTGGTTTGACCTTGGACCCGCCTCATGACTTATCTGGCAGTCACTGGACTGCTTCCTGAACTTGCTCACCATCACCAGACTGCTCTACTTGTCTGACTGTTCCTCTAGTTGGTGAGTTCATTTCCCCATGCCTGCCCTGCTGTCACCCTCAGCTCCTGGGTCACCTTGTGCAGCTGATGGCCCTTGCTACTCTCTGAGTTGTTGCAGATTCTTGAGCCATGAACAACAGGTTGGTTAACAGTGTTATTTGCAAATATTTGTGGAGCAGTGACAACTTTTTTTTTTTTTTTTTGGCCTTAAAAGTCTCTAAGAAATGCAAAATCGTCTGCACTGGAACCATCTTCAGATGCCTTTTTGACTGCATGGTATGGAAAGTCTATGTGTGTTTTCATATTTCTCTTATGTCTGATGGAGTCCTCAGGTAAAACAGAACAAGGCATTGCCAGCTAAGATTTCTGTTTTCCAATGGGATCTGACCTTACTGCCAACAGTTCTAACAGGTCAAGCCTCTGAGCCATTAGCAAATTGATCCTCTCTTTATCATTGAAGTTTGTCTCCTGAGTGGGAATTTTTCTCACAGATGAATGAGACATAGTACCTTTGCAAAATTGTTTTTAAGGACAGAGTGTTTCTTAGAACACATATACTTTTTACTCAAGATTCTGTCAGGTTTTCACTTCATCCAGAAAATTAGTCTGCCAGTGTCACCACCCCAGTTTCCTTCTTTAGGCATGTTTTGCTTTTTTGTGTTTTTAATAAAAGGACATTTAGAAAGGTTCTCACATGCATTTTGTGTCTACTACAGAGCACAACACAGAACTGGAATTTTCAATGTAGGGAACTTCTCACTAGATAACTGTGTCCTGTGTCATATGAAAGCTTGTTATGAGATAGCTAAAAAGGTGCTTCTGATATAATTAATATCCATTTAACTAGAGCCCAGACATTACTGGTAGTATTGATTTGAAATATCTCAATAACTGTGATTTGTACACCTGCCACAAAGACATCCATTCACACTTTCATTAAGCATGATTCTCCTCTTGAATGATTGAAGAGTGCTGGTGGTGGGGTTTCTTAAACAGTTGTACTTAATAGTAGTGTCCTGTTATTTTAATTCAAGATAAATTTTGTCAATGCCTCAAAAGCTTACCCCATTTTAGACTTCACAGAAGGTGTTGCATCTTTACCCTATATCAGTATTTAAGACTGTAATATAATTCTTGAAATAGAAAATTATGTAAAACTTTCAACTCTTTTTAACCTTGTTACTTAGCAAGATTTTCAGGATTTGATATTCTTCTTACTAAGCACCTGCACCTGGTCAGGAGATGAGAAGAGAGGAGAACATGCTCAATTTAAATAGGGGAAACTATCCTTCTCTTTTTAATACTTATGACCCAAATTCAGAGTTTGTTCTCTAAATTTCTGAGGATTGAATTCTGTCTTTTTTTACACTAATTGCAGTGATTAGTAAGTGGGTTTGCCTGGTCTGTTCCAAAGTGCTTGTGATTTAGTCTTGGAGTCTTGTATTAATTCAGCTGTTCTGATTTGTGTTGCTCATCACATTAACCAAAATGCCTATTTAGTACAATAACTAAGTTTTGTACATTTAATTATTTAAATATTTGCTCCAATTGATTGTACTTGGAGGCTTTTGCTTATGCCAGCCTTGAAGTCCCATTATCCCTAGATCTGGGGTAAATATGTTTGTCATATTATAAAATATAAATATATATAATATATATAAGATATTTAACTATATATTTTATAGATATAAATTTAAAAACAAATATATTTTACATATTTAATTTTTTAGTATGCTTACAGTTTATATATAAGTACACAGTAAAGATGTATCTTTAAAATATTTTGTATTTTGTACTTAAACTAGAAAGGAGAAATTATAGTGCATGTTCAAACTTTCAGCTCATTATCTGTTTAACTGATTTAGGCATTTGTACAAAAAGGTCCCATGAGTTTAGCACTGCTGATTACCAATTAAAAAACTTGAATTTCACATAGTCACTGATTTTGTAACCATACATTTGTCATCATAAGTTTTTTTGAAGATTTGTTTGAAGCTTAGACTTAAAATCTGTAGTATGTCTTTTTCAGTTCATGGATCATTTTCAGTGACTTGGGTTAACTATTATTGGAATCTGCTTCTGGCCAAAAAATAGCAAAATTTCTTCTTGCTAGTGTATTTTCTGTAACTCTTTTTGAAAAGAGAGCTGTGATTTTAAAATGTTGTCTTGATAGAAAAAAAAAAAGAAATGTTTGTCCCTACCTCAAGGTATTTACATCTTTGCTAACAGTTCATAAACAGAATTTTAGAAACTATCTGACTTAAAACATCATAGCCCATTTTTATATGGTGACACCGACTATGGTCTTTTTTTTAACTTAAAGCAGGTTTACATATAGGAGGCAGTAATGTATCCGTAGAAAGGTTTTCCTTCCCTTGTATACCAGGTATTTTTTTAATTTGTAGAATCAAATCTTACCTATGGATAACAAAATACAAGACCAAAAGTGATAGAATTAAATATTGGGAAATATGAAGCTTCAAAGGAAAACTCAGATCTCTCTAAAATATGAGTAGCATTACTCATATTAAAACTCTTCTAAAAATATCACAGAAAAAAAATGAGTGCATCAATAAGAAATGAAGGAAATGTTAAAGGGCATCCTTATTCTGAATCACCAGTGCAGAAATACTTATCAAATCTTACACTAGCATGGCATTGATAGATATTAAGCATAGGATATCTTATTCCACTGGCACACTGACAAACAACTAATACAAGATCTGAAGTGATAAGGGAATTATCAGCAATGGAGATTGCAATGTAAATGAATTGAATATCTATTTCTTTGCCTATGGCTCTACTTTCTATTATAAAATTTTGGTTTTATATATGTTTCTATCATCCATGCTTTTCATAATTATTTAATGGATACCTTAAAATAAAATATTTCAGTTATCTTTTGGTCAATATTTAAGTATTTGTTCTGTGTTTCTACAACCTTCCCAGTAGTTATATCCTTCCTTTCCACTAGTGCTTATGAAATTTAAGGAATATTTTTGTGGATCACTTTATCCAAGAACCTAAGTAAGTCCTGCTACTGTGTACAGAGGTAGAGCTGCATGTCTGCTACATAACAGCTGTCGTAATATGAATATTATTTCATAAATATAAGGGAAATTTATACCCCTAGGATTCAGGTGCATAGATGAAAGCCATCTTATTAAAAATAATAATATTTAATGAATCTTTTTTCCTACATTCTTTATTATGGCAGTTGAAACATGCCCATTTAAAAACAGAGAAACTGCTTAGGCAGCAAATTACCAAACTCTCTTAATTTCCCTGACCAGGTAAGATCAGCATGAGGGTCCACTGTATAATGACATGACATAACAACAAAAGTTTTAATTTAGTGTGCTACACAGATGTGCACAAATATACTAATCAAACAGGGCAACAAGGTTCCAACAGCTGCAATGCTAGCTAAAAAACATTCAAATTAATATCAGATACGTGTCTATAAGTCTCTATATAAAAATTAATTCATGCATAGTAAAAAAAATATACCTCCTATGTCTTACCTGCACATCAATTCTTCCTAACTCCTACCTTAATCTTGCTCAGTTTCATCATCTGTGTATCTGTGTGGTAGAGTGCCATTTTTCCTGTCATGAAGTTAGAAATTCACATTCTATTGTGTACTTTGATCCCCAGATTCTGTTTTACTTGCTTTTAACTTCTGCCTCACCAATATCCATTTCATTGTGTTACCTCACTTGATTATACTTAACAAACAGCTTTGAAGGTGGGTTAAGCAATATCTAGGTAAGAAAACCTACAATTAGTCCATACATAATTCTAGTTACTACTGTTTAATCTCTTTTCTACAGGCATTAAAATTCAAAATTCTGGTAAAAAATAAAAAAGTTGGAACAATTGAAGAAGGTATGCTCAGGAGAGATCATGACAGTCATGGTGAGACAGGGGAAATTTCTGACTTCGAAAATATGTCTGATGAAGATGAGACTGATGAAAAAACCCCTCTTCACCCAAAGAGTGATTCCTCAAAAAGAAAAAGTGAATTTAGACCTTCATCCCCACCACGAAAAAAGGCAAAGGTAACTTTTTCCTCAATTGAATTTAGAAAACACATAGATGTATGTCAGCTTTTTTTTAAAAAAGAAAGAATGTATTATCTTAAAATAGGCACTAAATTTAAGAGGTAGGCTTTAAAATTACTTAGAGCAACATATTTTGAAATATTTTTTAGCTCAGAGTTTCAAAATTTTCCTGATTCTTACAAGATATTCCAAACTGGAGCATATTTTAGTATCCAACTAAAAAGCAACCCTTCCCTGTGCTCCCATCCTAAACTCTACCTGCATTTTTCACTTTCAAGTCTTGTGCTTGTCCCAGGTGCTCAATACCACAATAGATCAAAGATAAAGTTGCCCAACTTCTTTGTTGGTCTTAACACCCTCCTGGAGCTATCATGGAGAACATTCATAGCAGTTCCTGGTGATGAAGGACAGACAACTATTTATTTCTTCCCACAGTCCACCAGTCAATCATGGAAAATTTGAAGAGTTCCCATTACCCTATGTTCTTCTGTTCTGTGTTTGTGCATGAAATTAGGTGTAGAGTTCTGGCTGCATTAAAATATTTTTAAGAACTTATAATAGAAAAGCTATTTTTACATTTATCATGTAGGGACTTAACATTAAATACTATCTTTGAGAGAGAATGTAAAAATTGGATGTCATTTTCTTCTTAGGAGTCAAATTGAACTTACTCATTTTTTTAACCAAGTAGTAATTCTCTGCCATGAAAATCTCTTACTCCATCAGGGTTCAAATTGTTTTGTTCAAGTTTTTTCAGCAGGCAGGAAGCACCCAGTATCCACTCACTTTGGCACATCATGCTCTGACTAACTGAATGTGGATACACTAGCAATGCTTTTGAGGGCTCAATGTTTTTGCTGAGAGGCAGTGTTTCTTCCTCTGTGTTTCTTTTCTCTAAGTATTTTGAAGGTTAATATCTTTGCTTCTTTTTCTTTCCTTCTGATATAGAGAGATGGTAAGGAAAAATTCCGAGGAAGGATGGAGTCCTCTTTGAACAGGGAAGGCCAAGTTTCCAGATAATAGGGTCACATGTATTTGTAGCATCACGTTACAGACCAGAACACATACATCCTGATCAACAGCAGCAACAAAAGTAGCCTGGTCATGTTTTGCAGGCAGAAGAAAAAATGGTTTCCTGGGTCCCACTCTACTGGAGTGGGAGTATTTATTCTGGGGTCCTACTCTATTGCTCCATTGGAGGGTGGGAGAGCATTTAAATCCACAACCAAGATACCCTAGTGATGCTGTTGGCTTTGGCCTTCCACGTCCAGAGCATTGTATTATTACTCATTGCTGGGTAAAAAACTGGCTAGATGGCCGAGCCCAGAGACTGCTGGTGAACGGAGTTAAATCCAGTTGGTGGCCGGTCACAGGTGGTGTTCCCCAGGGCTCGATTTTGGGGCTGGTCTTGTTTAGTATCTTTGTTGATGATCTGGATGAGGGGATCGATTGCTCCCTCAGTAAGTTTGCAGATGACACCAAGTTGGGTGGGAGTATTGACCTGCTCGAGGGCAGGAAGGCACTGCAGAAGGATCTGGACAGGCTGAATCAATGGGCTGAGGTCAATTAAATGACGTTTAATAAGGCCAAGTGCCGGGTCCTGCACTTGGGTCACAACAACCCCACACAACGCTACAGGCTTGGGGAGGAGTGGCTGGAAAGTTGCCCAGCAGAAAAGGACCTGGGGACGCTGGTTGACAGGCGGCGGAACGTGAGCCAGCAGTGTGCCCAAGGTGGCCAAAAAGGCCAACAGCATCCTGGCCTGTATCAGAACTAGTGTGTCCAGCACGAGTAGGGAAGTGATTGTGCCCCTGTACTCGGCACTGGTGAGGCTGCACCTTGAATCCTGTGTTCAGTTTTGGGCCCCTCACTACAAGAAGGTCATTGAGGTACTGGAGCATGTCCAGAGGTCAACAAAGCTGGTGAGGGGTCTGGAGCACAAGTCTTATGAGGAGCGGCTGAGGGAACTGGGGTTGTTCAGTTTGGAGAAGAGGAGGCTGAGGGGAGACCTCATCGCTCTCTACAACTACCTGAAAGGGGGTTGTGGTGACGTGGGTGTTGGTCTCTTCTCCCAAGTAACTAGCGATAGGACAAGATGAAATGGCCTCAGGTTGCACCAGGAGAGGTTTAGACTAGATATTAGGAAAAATCTCTTTACGGACAGAGTGGTCAAGCATTGGAACAGGCTGCCCAGGGAGGTGGTGGAGTGACCATCATTGGAAGTGTTCAAAAAACTCATGGACATGGCACTTCAGGACATGGTTTACTGGTCATGGTAGTGTTGGGTTGATGGTTGGACTTGGTGATCTTAAAGGTCTTTTCCAACTTTAATGATTCTGTGATTATTCAGCAATTCCATGCCTCCTATTGCTCCTCATGGGGCATACCCCCAGAATAATTAATGCTCTTGAACCTTGTGTAGTTTAAGAGCCACGAGCAGGCAATCTCTATTATTTTGTCAGATGATAATTTTTCTTCAGAATCTTTAATGAAATGTAAACATTATTAGTACTATCAGCTCTTTGCTGGCTACTACCACTGATTAGCTCACAGGTTCATGCTAAGTAAAATGAAGCAGTCACATAGTACCCCAGTGTAAGAGATAAGACCCTGGTGAAATTTCAGTTGGTTCAATGTACAGCAGCCTTTGCTTTTGCTTGCTTTTGTAATGGAGTAAGACTAAACAAAGAATTTGGCAAAGAACTTTCCATCTTAATTAAGAAGAATCAAGTTTTCCTAACTTCAGAGCAATGCTTGGAGGAATATACCTATGATTGATTTGCTTGGCACAGTAAAATATTCTCCTGTTATCCTACATTTTGTAGTTGAGTTTGTGCTATTGATGCTATAGATTCTCCTGCTTTTTTTTTTTTCTCCAAGTACTTCCTACCAGTATACCTTTTCTAGTACTTTACCTATTTAGGAATATAAAGTTGGACATATATTTTGAATGAGTAATGTTAAGAGCCATGAAAAATTATGTTAATTTACATACCAGTCTCAGAAGCAGGGAAATGATAAAGCTGTCCAACAGACCACTGTGCCAGGAAGCACTGGAAACTTCTCTCCATTCACCCTACAGTTGCTGTAATGAACATGGAGGCAATGAACTTAATTGTCTCTGACTGGACCAACTCTCACTATTGAAGTCATATCTTAAGCTCAGATATTAATTGGAACACATTTTCCCATGCTTTATGCATTGAAAATGATAGTTACTTCTGAATTAATAATAATAATGATGAAATATGTGTTATTATGATTTTTTTATTCTTTCATTATTTTATATTATGGTTATTAGATGAAGAAGATAAAAATTGCCATTGCATTGTCGGACCTTGTGATTTATACCAAATCTGAGAAGTTTGTGAGCTTTGAGCATTCCCTAGCTAATCAGAATTGCTATGAAAATAATTCAATTGGAGAGGTTCGAGCACGAAAATTTGTAAAACATTCAGGTAATTTCTTTTGATTTAATCTGATAAAAGTTACCTTGTTACTATGGTTCACTGCTTAGACATTGGAAGGGTTAAAAATGTATAAAATACATGCTGTCCAGTCCATTTTTGTTGTTTTCATAACATTGTTTTAGAAATATCTCACCATTTGCACTGCATTTTTGTATTTCAATTGGTTTTGTGAGGAAAGTTGAAACACCTTTGTTTTAATTTCATGTAGTTTTATAAGAACAGGTATTAACATAGTGTACAAAATGTATGAATACCTTTTGATTTATTGTTTTCTGCATCAAATAATTTAGAAGTTCCCGTCAATACTTGAAAGTGTCTGGAATAGATCGCACCCATGTGTGGTTTGTAGTACTCACTGGCGTTGGGCGTGCAGTACCCCTAGCTTTGGTGATAACTGCAGATAAGAGAATCTGCATTGACGGAATGAATAAGCCCCATAGCAGGCAGTTTGCTCCATTGGACCAGGTCTTCGTACCAGCCAAGTCGGGTTATTCAAAACTCATTCTGTGTTGGAGCTTCTCAATTTGGTGCAGCAAATACAGTGCAGCCTCCGCTGTTTTAAGTCCAGCTGACTGCCAGCAGCCTTAAGGGAATGTTAAGAACAGAGATCACAAGAATGAAGTCTGCCAAAGACCCATTCATTCAGGGCCAGCCCAGCTGCCATCCACCATGTCGTGGAGATGACTCAATGGTTGGTTAGCTGAATGGTGCTTCACAGCATCAAAACAAGTAGGTTTTTGCCAGCCGTCCATAATCAGAGTCCTCGCTTGTCCCTCCAGCAATCTAGTGAACGTAGAAGTAGTTTTATTTAAAAAAAAGGAGGGGGAGGGAGGATGGACAGGATCAGAGTGATGATCCTGAAAATGTAAAACTTTCTGTTTAATTGCTAAAGAGGAAGAGTGCAGATAGAAGTCATCTGAAGTTGTCCACATCTGTTTAGTTTATGCCTTTGTGGGAGGGAACACTGTTAGGAGGAACAACATCGACTCACTTGAAAAATTAACATCTGAAGATTATAAAGGAACCAATTAAGTGTCTTTTAGAAATGTGTTGTTCACTTGTCTTGAGATTATTCATTCTTTTTATTTAAATCGCAAAACAGCAATCAAGCTAAGATCATCTTGGGATGATTTTTTTTTTCCTATTGAACTATAACAGAATGAGTGGGCTTTTTGATCAATTGCCTGTTTTGTGTCTTTCAGATTTTCCATGAGAACACAGTGGGCTTTAGTATAAAAATCATATATTTATTTAACAAAATGTTGAAGAAATAGAACTTTTTCAAGAAGGAATGATTCTTAGTTATTGAATGTTTAACAAAAGTCTGCACTGTAGACAGAAATACTATGACATTCAAATATACACAAAATACTATCACATTTTCAGGTTTTAAAATATGATTTCAGCCATATCTCAGAGTGGCCCATATACTGATCTTAACATGTATAGAAATGTCCTAAGATATAAATACAATGCTATGACATACTGCTAGTATAAAAAAATTAATTTATGGATCAGATTATTATATTTTTATTATTATTTATTCAAATAGGTTATCTTTATTAATGAAATTTTCTTACCAAGGTTTTATCATCCTGTTTTTCAGCTAAAGAGTTTGTTTCACATACTGCAAGATTCATTACAAGAATCTATCCCAAAGGAACAAGAACAAACTCTTCAAATTATAATCCTCAAGAGTTCTGGAATGTGGGGTGTCAAATGGGTATGTACATTTGCAGAGACTGTTGCATTCCAGGCTTTGCAGGCACTATACAGATACAAGAGTTTTTCCTTCCTTAATAGCTTCCTTAATACTAAATAGTATTTTTTTGTGTTATATAAGTGTAATATTTTTCCTCAGTGGCATCACTTTCTTTCTGTGTTATCTAACCTTCTCCTTCAGTATACATATCCCAGTAATTTTACATCCTGGAATCCAGAAATTCTAATATAGAATAATAAAGGGCAATATTATTTTCATCTATTTATTTTTGTAATTAGTTACAGTTAGGCCCTAAATAATTATAAATATCACTTTCTGTGAAATAGTTCTATTTTATCCCAAATATCCCAGTTTACTATAATTAATTTCTTTATTACCTTTTTTTTTTCTAATGGATAATAAGAAAAATGCAGCATTTTTAAGCATTGAGCCTTAGTTTGCATTAATCCTAGCTCTAAGACTAAACTATGATTTTATCTTATGAAACAGTGTAGCAAAAGCACATATATAAACAACTTTCAACAGCTAAACCAGAATTTTCTTCTTTTTCTTCATATATTACCTCCTTTTTATTAATAATTCTATGATATTTATCTGTGGGTGTCTGTAAGGAGAGTCTAACAGATAATTTATATTTTACTGCCTCTTTGGGCTGAAATTATTATGTTAACTATGTTACCTTAGGCTTTAAGGTAAAAATAAGTGTGCTATGCATTAAGCACTGTACTGACAAAAAAAAAAAAATTTTGCAATATACCTTTCAATAAAATGAAAATAGATTATATTCTTCTGCATGCTGTATTAATCAAAGTCTATAACCTGTGTGCTTATTTGTCAGCTGTGACTAAGGTATAAATAGAGCACATTTGTAAGAGAAAACGGGAACAGTAGCTTCTTATTCTTCTTTTTTTCCCCCTTTTTTTCCTTTTTTCCTTTTTTCTCTTTTTTTATTTCTTAAAAAAAAATCTTTTTCAGCTGAGGTCTAGCACTCTTTATAGCTACTTTGTAGTTAGCAAGGGAATAGAAGCAGCTGTCTTTAGCTGAAGGTGGGAATCGTTGGAATGCAATTGCATTTGGTTTTTTCCTAAAGTTGCCCTATAACATTGAATTAGAAGAGGTGATGGAAAGGTACATATGTGTGATTTAGGCATTTTTACACAGCAGTGGAAGCTTCATCTGAAGTATGTGGGTTTTCAATGGTTTTGTGTGACTGTAGTGGCACAGATGCAGGATATGTGGGCACAACAATTAATATCAGTGCCAAGAAACCCCAGATTATGGTATGCTACTGCAAAAAGCACTCAAATACTCCTGGTCAGCAGAACACCCAGGTACAGCTGGGAGATGCTGGGAGTCTCCAGTGACTGTATAGATGTAATGTATGTTTAATGTCTTAATTTCCAGTACAAAGCATATTATTTGCCTAAGCAATGAAATAACAATAACTTCTCTTCATTTCAAGTTAGTTTTTAATTTGAAATTATTAAAAATAAGCATGACCAGAACTCAGCAGGTTTTGAAAAACCTCTCACCTGTAAGCATTTTCCCCTTTTTAACGGCTTTAGAGGCAACCTTGCCTTCATCTTTTTGTTCTTCAGTTTAAAAGATGCTCAGTTACAGAATATTTTTCTATGTCAGTCTGCTACACCTTCTTCAGCATTAGGTAGAGAACAGTACTTTTTTGCATCCACATATACATTCTGTCTTTTAATCTGATTCTGATTCTATACCGAGGCCACCTGAGGAAGACTGTGGGGTGAGCTGGGCAGTTTGCCATAGTCTCCCATCTTTGAGAGGTGAAAGGTATGGTCTCACCTTATTATATTACAATACACACTCATACAGAGACAGGCACAGATTTCACTTTGCCTGTAGAGCCCTGGAGGTTATGCGCACCTTTGTCTGGCCTTCCTTTTCACTTGTTTCCTTTCTCAGCTTCCAAAGTATCTTCTGTTTCAAGTTACCTTCTCAGAACTGTTTTTAACAGTGTGCTATTTCCAATCCATCACGTGCATTAATACTATTTACTGTTTAACCCCCTAGTGTATCCCTAGCTACTCTCCCACAGTTACAGAACTTAGAAGGAGCATCGTGCCAGAGCTTTCACTGAGAGATTGCTGTTCCCACATCTGTGGCCCTGTTGACAAGCAGTAGAGAACATCCCCAAGCATAAATCTCTTACCATTTGCCATCCCCATCCCAAGCTATGCCACGCTGTCGGTCCCATAGCATTGAGGTAATGTGGGAAACAATGACTAGGAAGATTCTATGAATCTGGCCACACGCTGCTGGCTGTTCAGTGAAAGAATTGAGATGTACTCAGACCCCCCATAATTCTCTCATTGTTCAGAATTCTGCTTCTCATCCCGAGTTTTGTATTGAGGTATAGTTTTACAACTACAGTGGGAGTAAAAAAATTACTAGTGAGTATAAATTCAGTTTGTGTCTGTGTCATGACAAATGTTTATTTATAGTACAGATTAGGACTTGGGCTACTTGCTGGAAGTATCTCACCATTACCATACTATTTGAAATTGGTTTGATTATATTCAGTCCTTTTGGTTGATTCTCACTTAGCCTGATGTCGTTATTGCTGGATTATTTAGCTGGGGTGGTGCACTCTCTGTATTATACTATCCACATTGCTATTAAAAACTAGCAAGTTTGTTTCATGCTTAGAGGAAGTGCTGGCCAGAGGTCCTTAATTTAAAACGGAATTAATCTCTCAGGCTTATCATACTGCAGTTTACTAGTTTTCTTTCTAGCCTGTAAACCTCCATACTGATCCCTGCAAAGAATATCTGTTTGTTAGATCTCAGACAGGACAGAAGTCTTTCAAAATTACTACATTGAATGTTGACTCAGAGTATACTTTAATGAAAAGTCATTCTAAACGTAAGTATACAAAACATATGACTTTTGCTGTACAGGGGCTTTGGGCCTCTTCCTGGAAGAATTAAAAATATGCAGGAAGTGGTTAGATCTGCCCTTTTGGTCACATCATTTGCATCTTCATTTAAACAAACATTTTTCTCATGGGAATAGGCTGATTATAAGCAATTCTCCACATATATCATTTCTGAGCCATGTCAGATCTATTCCTGATTCTCTGATCTGTTTTAGATAACTGTTTGGCAGAAATATGACTGTGCTTCACAATGCAACTCCCAAAGCTCCACTCAGTGAATCTTCTGCTGATGTCCTTCCATGGATTTAATGCTGATTTTTAAATTTTTGTGTCTGTCCTCTGTTCATACAGCTCACATGGCTTCCCTGTCTCACTGCCATTGCACTCTGCATCCCATGCACAGAATCGATTTTACTGTTTCCCTAAAACTGTTCACGGGACTCTCAGATTTCTCCTTTGTCACCTATTCCCCTTCCTCAGCTCCTCTAACCCTCCCCACGCCTGCTAGCTTACCCTTCTCACTTACCTTTAAGTTCCTCTAGCATCCATAACTGTTCTGACTGGGCAAAGAAAATACATGAGGTATTGCTCAAATCTACATATAATACTGCCTGTCAGGCCTCTGCACCATGTAAATGATGAAAGTTGAGTTATTTCTTTACTTCCCTTAGCTATAGGCCCAAAACTGTGCTCTCTTCTGTACCTTGCCAGCAATTTTCTCTAAATTGGTTGGAACATATTAACTCAGAGCAGCCTGGCACTCAGCTACAGCAGGATGAAATGGTCCAACAGGCTCAAGATTTGTTGGGACTGAGAATGAGAATTATGTAATTGTGTAAACCTAATTTCCACAGGAAGGCAAGTTAAAAACCAGAGTAAAAAGTATAGAGTTTCCACAAAATCGCTTTTGGATATCACTGTGCATTCAGTGTCCATTCTCTGAAAATTGAGACTCATAAGAACAGGATAGGTTTTGTGAACAAAGAGGTCTTATGGAGAAAAATAGCTACAATAACTTTTTATAGTCTGGGAAAATTAGTATGCCTCCTGCATACAACTGCAGTGTAGCACTGGAAAGAACTGGTTTGGTGTAGCCATGTCTCCTTTTTATTTAGTAAATAAATGGAAAGTAAAGATTCATGCAACGAAAGAAAATTCAGGACAGTTATTTAAATAAAGATATCAATTGTATTATATTAGCTGAGAAAAACAGAGAGGAAAAAAACCCCTAACCAAACGAAAAAAAAAGAAAAAAAACACAGTGAAAATAAAAATAGAAAGACTTAAATATCCTTTTGAATATGTCTTTTGCATCCAATAAAAAACACTGTCCATGTATCAAAAAAATCTATAGGAATGACAAAAACATGTCATAAGTTATATGAGAAAGCCGTGGTATGGCAGATACAGAATTTTGGTTTAGAAGGGGTTGTATAGAGCATACGTTTTCTGGAGCACTCATAAAAATTTATATGCTACTGTGAAGGTTCCACTACTTATATGATGGATTTTTTCTTATCAAAGGTTTTGTTTTGGCCTGTGAGATCAAAATGCAACTTGGTAATTTTGTCACATCTGTTTTGTGGCCAAATCTTGGGTGCAATAACATGACAAAAAATAATGCATAAAAAGATGAGTGATAAAGAGCTCTCTAACTAGTTCTGATTTTAACATCTGTGAACATTCTGATTTTAACATCTGATTTTAACATACCTAGGGAAAAGAAACCCACTTATTTAGATCTTGGTATGCCTCACCTGTGCAACTTAAAATGACCATCAATCTGACCTCACGTGGGTTCTAAGAGAGTGAAAACTTATAGAAGAGGCAGACTTTGGAGAGCTGCATAAAGAAAACAGGGCACAGGATCACTAATGTACTTTGGAATTTTCAGTTGTATGTTTTCTGTGAAACTGTATTTTCCTTTCTCGCTAGACAAATGGCAAAACTAGAGACAAGAGGACTGATTTTTTTTTTCCTAAATACACAGATTATGTTTGATCATGGGAAGTTTAGATCTTTTAGCAATCTTACTGAACACTATAGATTTTAGACTGTGATGCAGTGTCAAATATAGTAAAGGAAATTATGAAATAATGGCATCGAATTTAAGGAAAAATACAGGCTCGCCTATTAAAAGCTGGTGGGCTATTATTTTTTCTTACAGACTTAATTAGTTTTTCAGCATGATAATTCTATATTCCTGGATATTATTTTTACTGGATTTTTTTTGTAACACCTAAAAAGTGTAAAGCAAACATTTTCTACGACATGGCTTTTTCAAGAGCTAATGTGACATCTGAAACAAACCGAGAATACACATTACATTGAATTGTTACACATTAGCTTTGAATTGTTGCTTGAATTTCTAGTGAAACTTGTGAAGTGACATGCTTTAATGTTTTCATTTTTATATCTGATTAGGTTATTAGAATACCTCAAAGCTGTTTGCAGTATACGTTATTGCAGTTAGATACAAAGTGAGAAAAGACAGATGTATCACAACAGTTCATCTTTGTTCATTCTGCATCTAATAGCCTAATAGTTAATCTCCAGCCATTAAGCAGAGTTTCGGTTATCTTTCCAAAATGGGCTCCAGATTTTGTCCCAAACTAAAACACCTTCTTCTGCTCAAAGGCAGGGGATGAGTCTGACACGTCATATACCTCATGGCAAAAACATGCCCAGGCTGCAGGCTGTTCTGTACAGGTATTCTTCCAGTCTGGAGCTTATTCTTTGTTTGGGCTTGCTGTGGCCTTATTCCACGACTGACTCATGGAGAATGTGCTGTAAGAAAGACAGGAAAGATTTTCTGCTAGCTCCCAAGCCAAGCAATGCCCTGGAAGAATGAAATAAGAAGGCATAGAAAAGCATCGCTTGGTTGCCCACTGACTCTCAGCTGAGGTTTCAAGGACAGGACTAGACATTATAGATCAGCTGCTGGCTTGTGGAAAGGGGAGTGAGTGTCAATACCTATATTATTACTTTCTTCCTAATATGTTTTTTTGTGTGGGTAATAGAGACTGGAATTTCACTTAAAAGCAAAGAAACAGAAATTTCATTTTGTCAGCATTTTGTTGACAATAATAATGGAAATAATTTTCCCAGCTATCGTCACTAAATCCACAACTGCAGACAGCTAATAGAATATTAAATAATTTTTCTGAAATCTAGTTAATTGAAAAGAATGACAGAAAAAATTGCAGGGACATAATTCTCTCTCAAATCTTTGCTGACCTTGTTCTAAACCCTGTGTTAGAGACCCAGACTAAAACAGGAAAGGGAAGCTGATGATATACACTGTTCTGCCAAGAAGCACAAGGCAAAAAAAATTAAACATTACTTTGGAATAGTATCTGTTGCAGGTGTGAAATAAGTGAAATGACAACCAAAAGATCCTCAGACTTACACTGAAGTGTGACTTTCAGACTGACACTTTAATTAAATAGCAAAAATCAATTTAGACTTTAGATTTTATAATTTATCAGAAATGTTTCAGGACCTTTTCCCATGAGAACCTCACAAGAAAGGATCCCTAATTGAAACCAGTTGCAGATATACTTGGACAATGGATGATTTTAAACCATCTTTCATCTTTTTGCCAGTAGAGCTACTTGTCATTAAGTAGGGACAATATCAGCAATTATGAACATTAGAATGATTGAATTCTTAACACTTCTAATGACAATGTCTTGATTTGGCCCAAAGACAATAAGGACATACTGACTGCACATGCTGAGCATGATGTCAGACAGTTATGCATGTTACTCAGCTCTCAGAAGAGTAGTCCCTCTCACTACAGCAGAATGCCACATGTTTTAAGTCATTCATAAATTAAGTTTCTGTAGAAGGAGAGTATCCATTTCAAAATGCATCAGTGATAAGCAAAGACAGAAATTTAATTAAGCTTAATAAAATTTGGAGTCTGAATAGCTAAAGCCTCATTTTATTCTGCAAGGAGAAAAAAAAGCATACAGTTCAAACAAATTTTTGGTCAAAAAAGAGATGAGAAACAGTTTGTATGCTAAAATTTATACTAGGCAGTTAAGTCTGCTGGGTGTTGTAAGGAACCAATCACTCTATACTTTTTTTAAAAATATTTTTTCTGGTAGACAGCAAGTCCTTGTTCAAAAGTTTGAGTGGGATCTCACCTATTTACTGGCTTGGCAAGAGGGCTGCATAAAGATTTAGAAAACTCATAAAGCCCAAGGGAAAAGGGATGCTAAGGACACTTAAAAGACTGAGTTTGGACAGTATGTCCACAAACAAGAATTTACAAGCACCCAGAGATGACAGTGGGGATCAGAGTGACATGTCAAGACAGGACCAGAATAGCAAGTAATGCTCAGGCTCAGAGCAGCCTGAGGAGGCTGCTGTAATTTGTCAGAGAATCTTACTTATGCTGGAAGTCTTTCTATTTTCTCAGATAGATCCAGATGAAAAAGGTGTTTAAAAACCACCGTTCCACCGTTTTCCCAGATTACATGTTCTGACCACTTGGTGATAGAGCATGTTATCTTCCTTACATCTGCTGTTACTGAGAAGGTTTTACAGGGTACTGTACTATGCATTGGATTTCTTTTATGCGAAGTCCATCAGACTGCATATTATGTTGAATAATATTTTCAATATACTACTTCTCCCAAGTAAATAG
>NW_010537043.1:0-5120 GCF_000687285.1 Phaethon lepturus | reverse complement strand
TTGCATGGGTTATCCATGAATGTGAAATGTGTGTTGCAATCAAACAAGCCAACTGGTTAAAGCCTCTCTGGTATGGAGGACGATGGCTGAAATATAAATATGGGAAGACCTGGCACATTGACTATAAAACACTCCCACAAACCCACCACGGCAAGCACCATGTGCTTACAGTGGTGGAAGCAACCACCGGATGGCTGGAAACATATCCTGTGCCCCATGCCACCGCCCGGAACACTATCCTGGGCCTTGAAAAGCAAGTCTTATGGTGCCATGACACCCCCGAAAGAATTGAGTCAGACAACGGGATTCATTTCCGAAACAACCTCATAGACACCTGGGCCAAAGAGCATGGCACTGAGTGGGTATATCACATCCCCTGTCATGCACCACCCTCCAGGAAAATTGAATGATACAACGGACTGTAAAAGACTACCCTGAGAGCAATGGGTGACGGGACATTCAAACATTGGGATAAACATTTAGCAAAAGCCACCTGGTTAGTCAACACTAGGGGATCTACTAATAGAGCCGGCCCTGCCCAATCAAAACTTTTACGTACTGTAGAAGGGGATAAAGTCCCTGTGATGCATGTAGAAAATATGCTGGGGAAGACAGTCTGGGTTACTCCTGCCTCGGGCAAAGGCAACCCCATTCATAGGATTGCTTTTGCTCAGGGACCTGGGTGCACTTGGTGGGTGATGTGGAAGGATGGGGAAGTCCGATGTGTACCTCAAGGGGATTTGATTTTGGGGGGGAACAGCCAATGGTTTGAATTAAATTATGTTAATTGCTATATAATATTGTATGTCATCACTACTATGGTTGTTCTATGACATATTAACAGTATTATAGTAAGAACCACCCAGATTAATGAAACTGAACAAAGAGCAGCGGTGTTAGAACCAGAACTGGCCTCAGCATGCAACAGTCCAACACCGCACACCATCTCCCCTGTCCTGAGAGACTGTTATGACAGGTGGAGCCCAAAGTCATGGACTAAATGATCTCAGTGGACCTTTTAGAGGCATGGCCCATAAACTGAGGGAATGATATCTGTGTGTATATATCAAAAGACAGGGAAAATTGTAGAGATTAATTGGAATGTATTGTAAAGTGTAGAACCTGGGCATGATTTATATGGTATAGAATAAGGGGAGGATACTGTCCTGGTTTTGGCTGGGATAGAGTTAATTTTCTTCCTGATAGCTGGTATAGTGCTGTGTTTTGGATTTATTATGAGAATAATGTTGATAACATACTGATCTTTTTAGTTGTTGCTAAGCAGTCAAGGGCTGTTCAGCTTCTCATGCTGGCCTGCCAGCAAGAAGGCACAGGAAGCTGGGAGGGGACACAGCCAGGACAGCTGACCCAAACTGGACAAAGGGATATTCCCTACCATATGATGTCACACTCAGCATATAAACTGGGGGAGTTGGCTGAGGAGGCGTTGCAGCTCAGGAACCAACTGGGCATCAGTCAGCAGGTGGTGAGCAAATGTCCTGTGCATCACTTGTTTTGTATATTCTTTTATCATTATTGTTATCCTTATTATTCTTTTTTTTCTCCATCCTATTAAACTGTCTTTATTTCAAACCACGACTTCTACCTTTTTTTTTCTGATTTTCTCTCCCATCCCACTGGAGCCGGGGAGGGTGAGTGAACGGCTGTGTGGTTGTTTTAGCTACCTGCTAGGTTAAACCACAACAAGGTCTTGGCAATCATTCCTTAAATAGTCTCTTCTAGTTGCAGTATTCCTTTCAAAAATTATTTTTCCTTCCTGAGGCTCCTTGGTAAAAGGCAGAAGAAGATATAGAGGCAGAAGTATTATGAACTAAAGCAGATGGCATATCAGTTTCAGAGAATATAATGAAGCTTGTACACAATGTTAATTGTCCCATAACCCAGTGCATTGATTGCACTGTGTTGAAAATCAGCCAGACTTTTTCAGGAGGAAGGATTTTCACTTCATTTAAGAAGGTATCAGTAAAATAACATACAGATAAATAGAATCATTCCAGACTGGGAAAACTTGGAGAGGTCAATACATTATCTAATGTAAGGACTTTGGCTGGCTGATGCTTTTGAAGATGTGTCTAGTCCTTTTCGATGACCATATTGAAAATTCTCATGTAGCTCAGAGACCATAAGTATTTCCAAGTACTGAAACATCAAGATACAGAGAAGAGTTGAACTGACCTGTCCCCACTCAAATCACTTCCTTTGGGGACTATCAATAACATGATTAAACCAGTTTTGACCAATACATCACAGTCATCTGAAGATAGATTTCTCCACTATCAAAGGTGAAATAAACTTTGTTGTGGCAGAAATTTAAATGCCTTTTCAGATCGAAGGTTAATTTGAGTGTTTTTTCTAATGATCTCTAGCACTTTTTTCAAACATTTCAGGACTGTTCTATTTCACCAGAGAAAACTGCTTATAGTTCACTTTGGAGAAGGAATAAAGTATGTGCTACTGTGACAGAGTAAATAATGTTGCTAAACTAATTACTTACCATAATCAGCTGTATTTTTATGGATGAACGGAATGATATTACATCTGAGATTCCAATTTCTGGAACAGGCATCAGAGAATATTAGTATAACCACAGAGGCAAAATTAGTGTCTTCAATGTAAAACAATAAACAGGCATGCTGTCCCTTTCTTGTTTATTATTTTTTATGCTCTTACTAGTCTCCGAACTGGCTTATTCCTTGCATTCTTTCCTCTCCCATTTTTTTGTCAATGCATTCTTGGATTATAACTCCCATTATATATATTTAAAACCTATTATTTTTTTATTCATTCTTTAAGATTGTGTTGCTAAATTGTATGCAACATATACTGTCAACCTTATATAAAATGCAGAAACAGTTGCCGGTGATAAATCTTGCATGTGCTTCAAAACTGGATGAAGTGTTTATATCTAATTTTAGGCTGCCCTACAGCATTATTAAAGGGAACAGTTGTTACAACCCAGTACAGCACATTCTATATATACAGATGTCTGTTTATTAGCCACAAGATGATTGTTTAACACAAAGTCCTCCTACTTGGTTTTGCTTAAACTACAAGTGGTCACAGAATCATAGAATTGTAGAATCATTAAAGTTGGAAAAGACCTCTAAGATCATCAAGTCCAACCGTTTCTTCAGATACCCAAGTCATTTTTCTCTTCCTCAAAACAGAAAATAAAACCGTGTAGTAGTGATCTAAGCCAGAAAGAGGAAAACTCTCATTGATATGAGAACATAAACTAGTATTGCCTTAGAATGAAAGATATGTACAGCATGTATTTGAAGTTATATTGGGGAGGAAGTTATTGCAGGTGTTTACTTTCATTGAGATATTGAACCATATTATTTTTTGAAAGGTAATATAGAAGTACCTTACCAATGAAACACAAGTTGTAAGATTAAACTATAACATCAAGGTTAAAATATGACACCAACAAAAGAGAGTCAGAATACATCTGGTCCTCCATCCTATAGTGTCTACAGGAAACTTTACTTCCTTAACCTCAAAGCACTGACTTTGTAGACAAAAAGGGTATTTGTAGCTTCTTTCTGCAACTATTCCTCCAGCGTATTTTCTACCAGCCTGGAAATTGTGTAATCACATTGTCCATGCCTTTGTTTTACTGCATATTTCAGTTTTATGAATCTTTTTTATGACACCTCCAGCCCACAGCAGAGGAGGAAGCTGTTTACCTCATGACACTTGCAACTAGTTGGATGGGGAAGATGGGTTTCAGAGCATATGCACACACTTTAGTAGGACAGACAGCTTGCCTCCAGTTGTTGAGGGAGCAGCTGAGGCTGTGTACAGGAGCTTTATGCTCTACAATTAGCTACGCCCCAGCTCCAAGTGTTGCAACAATTTTTCCCATGTGCTGTTACCTGTAGCAGTGATCAGCACAATAATGAGGAGACAAGGGGAATGTTTCTTGGAAGAAATGATCTAGAACTCAGATTCTGCTAGAAAAGCACAGTTGCCAAGGAAAAAAAAGTCTGATGGGAGGAAACATTTTAATTAAAACTAAACCATCCACTTTTGTTGTCTATTTATTTGGCTTATGTACCTAGCACACTTCCTTTCTTGTTCACCTGTTGCATTTAACCCCCCACATTCCCCAAAGCCCTCAACCCCACCCATCTCCCAGAAGACCCCCAAAAAAACAAAACTGAAACAACCAAGTTGATGAGCAGTCCTAGAACCCAAAGAATCCATATAGCTAAAAGGCAATTTTTAGCTTACAAAAACTTTGAATGTACAAGGCCTCAAATGTCTGAATATATACAGAGCCCCAGATGTCTAATGGAACAGTTAGAAGGCAGTGGTACAAACCTTGCACAATTCCTTTCTCACCTGGATGTGTATTATTTATTATGATCTCAGGGACAATAAGATAGCAAGGTGGGATTTAGCAAATCCTATCACTTCAAATCCTTTTTATATTTTGCAGTATGAAATTATGAAGCATAAACTTACTCCTTTTCTCCCAGTTATTTCTGGATATACATCAGAAAGTAAATGAACAGAAATGGTAAAGAAAGCTGCAAAAGGCCACATAACATGCTTTATTCTTTGGACTCACTGGGAGAAATTTGATTCCAATACACTGTTTTAACCAGTACAAAATATTTCAGGATAACCTCGATAAATAGACTAAAAACTAAAGCTAAATACAACATCAGACAAAGAATGAATACAAGGATATAGGTATCCACACTCATTTCTTCCTGAAGATGTGGCAAAAGCCACGCAAGCAAAGCAAAACAAGGAATTCATTCACTGCTTCCCATGGGCAGGCAGGTGTTCAGCCATCTCCAGGGAAGCAGGGCTCCATCACGCATAATGGTTACTTGGGAAGACAAAATGCCATAACTCTGAACATCCCCCACTTCCTTCTTCCCCCAGCTTTATATTGCTGAGCATGACATCATATGGTATGGAATATCCCTTTGGCCAGCTGTCCTGGCTGTGTCCCCTCCCAACTTCTTGTGCACCCCCAGCCTGCTTGCTGGTGGGGTGTTGTGAGAAGCAGAAAAGGCCCTGACTCTGTGTAAGCACTGCTCAACAATAAGGAAAACGTCTCTATATTATCAACACTGTTTTCA